>NC_088401.1:76349828-76394828 GCF_034236695.1 Oncorhynchus nerka | reverse complement strand
TATCTAGAGGATTACAGCAGCATGGTGACGTGTCATTATATCTAGAGTGTTGTCATTATATCTAGAGGATTACAGCAGCATGGTGACGTGTCATTATATCTAGAGGATTACAGCAGCATGGTGACGTGTCATTATATCTAGAGGATTACAGCAGCATGGTGACGTGTCATTATATCTAGAGGATTACAGCAGCATGGTGACATGTCATTATATCTAGAGGATTACAGCAGCATGGTGACGTGTCATTATATCTAGAGGATTACAGCAGCATGGTGACGTGTGTGTTGTCATTATATCTAGAGGATTACAGCAGCATGGTGACGTGTCATTATATCTAGAGGATTACAGCAGCATGGTGACGTGTCATTATATCTAGAGGATTACAGCAGCATGGTGACGTGTCATTATATCTAGAGGACTACAGCAGCATGGTGACGTGTCATTATATCTAGAGGATTACAGCAGCATGGTGACGTGTCATTATATCTAGAGGATTACAGCAGCATGGTGACGTGTCATTATATCTAGAGGATTACAGCAGCATGGTGACGTGTCATTATATCTAGAGGATTACAGCAGCATTATATCTAGAGGATTACAGCATGGTGACGTGTCATTATATCTAGAGGATTACAGCAGCATGGTGACGTGTCATTATATCTAGAGGATTACAGCAGCATGGTGACATGTCATTATATCTAGAGGACTACAGCAGCATGGTGACGTGTCATTATATCTAGAGGATTACAGCAGCATGGTGACGTGTCATTATATCTAGAGGATTACAGCAGCATGGTGACGTGTCATTATATCTAGAGGATTACAGCAGCATGGTGACGTGTCATTATATCTAGAGGATGGTGACGTTACAGCAGCATGGTGACGTGTCATTATATCTAGAGGATTACAGCAGCATGGTGACGTGTCATTATATCTAGAGGATTACAGCAGCATGGTGACGTGTCATTATATCTAGAGGATTACAGCAGCATGGTGACGTGTCATTATATCTAGAGGATTACAGCAGCATGGTGACGTGTCATTATATCTAGAGGATTACAGCAGCATGGTGACGTGTCATTATATCTAGAGGATTACAGCAGCATGGTGACGTGTCATTATATCTAGAGGATTACAGCAGCATGGTGACGTGTCATTATATCTAGAGGATTACAGCAGCATGGTGACGTGTCATTATATCTAGAGGATTACAGCAGCATGGTGACGTGTCATTATATCTAGAGGATTACAGCAGCATGGTGACGTGTCATTATATCTAGAGGATTACAGCAGCATGGTGACGTGTCATTATATCTAGAGGACTACAGCAGCATGGTGACGTGTCATTATATCTAGAGGATTACAGCAGCATGGTGACGTGTCATTATATCTAGAGGATTACAGCAGCATGGTGACGTGTCATTATATCTAGAGGATTACAGCAGCATGGTGACGTGTCATTATATCTAGAGGATTACAGCAGCATGGTGACGTGTCATTATATCTAGAGGATTACAGCAGCATGGTGACGTGTCATTATATCTAGAGGATTACAGCAGCATGGTGACGTGTCATTATATCTAGAGGATTACAGCAGCATGGTGACGTGTCATTATATCTGGTGACGTGTCATTATATCTAGAGGATTACAGCAGCATGGTTACAGACGTGTCATTATATCTAGAGGATTACAGCAGCATGGTGACGTGTCATTATATCTAGAGGACTACAGCAGCATGGTGACGTGTCATTATATCTAGAGGACTACAGCAGCATGGTGACGTGTCATTATATCTAGAGGATTACAGCAGCATGGTGACGTGTCATTATATCTAGAGGATTACAGCAGCATGGTGACGTGTCATTATATCTAGAGGATTACAGCAGCATGGTGACGTGTCATTATATCTAGAGGATTACAGCAGCATGGTGACGTGTCATTATATCTAGAGGACTACAGCAGCATGGTGACGTGTCATTATATCTAGAGGATTACAGCAGCATGGTGACGTGTCATTATATCTAGAGGATTACAGCAGCATGGTGACGTGTCATTATATCTAGAGGATTACAGCAGCATGGTGACGTGTCATTATATCTAGAGGATTACAGCAGCATGGTGACGTGTGTGTCATTTATATCTAGAGGACTACAGCAGCATGGTGACGTGTCATTATATCTAGAGGATTACAGCAGCATGGTGACGTGTCATTATATCTAGAGGATTACAGCAGCATGGTGACGTGTCATTATATCTAGAGGACTACAGCAGCATGGTGACGTGTCATTATATCTAGAGGACTACAGCAGCATGGTGACGTGTCATTATATCTAGAGGATTACAGCAGCATGGTGACGTGTCATTATATCTAGCAGCATGGTGACGTTACAGCAGCATGGTGACGTGTCATTATATCTAGAGGATTACAGCAGCATGGTGACGTGTCATTATATCTAGAGGATTACAGCAGCATGGTGACGTGTCATTATATCTAGAGGATTACAGCAGCATGGTGACGTGTCATTATATCTAGAGGATTACAGCAGCATGGTGACGTGTCATTATATCTAGAGGGTGACGTACAGCAGCAGCATGGTGACGTGTCATTATATCTAGCAGCATGGATTACAGCAGCATGGTGACGTGTCATTATATCTAGAGGATTACAGCAGCATGGTGACGTGTCATTATATCTAGAGGATTACAGCAGCATGGTGACGTGTCATTATATCTAGAGGATTACAGCAGCATGGTGACGTGTCATTATATCTAGAGGATTACAGCAGCATGGTGACGTGTCATTATATCTAGAGGATTACAGCAGCATGGTGACGTGTCATTATATCTAGAGGATTACAGCAGCATGGTGACGTGTCATTATATCTAGAGGATTACAGCAGCATGGTGACGTGTCATTATATCTAGAGGATTACAGCAGCATGGTGACGTGTCATTATATCTAGAGGACTACAGCAGCATGGTGACGTGTCATTATATCTAGAGGATTACAGCAGCATGGTGACGTGTCATTATATCTAGAGGATTACAGCAGCATGGTGACGTGTCATTATATCTAGAGGATTACAGCAGCATGGTGACGTGTCATTATATCTAGAGGATTACAGCAGCATGGTGACGTGTCATTATATCTAGAGGATTACAGCAGCATGGTGACGTGTCATTATATCTAGAGGATTACAGCAGCATGGTGACGTGTCATTATATCTAGAGGATTACAGCAGCATGGTGACGTATTATATCTAGAGGATTACAGCAGCATGGTGACGTGTCATTATATCTAGAGGACTACAGCAGCATGGTGACGTGTCATTATATCTAGAGGATTACAGCAGCATGGTGACGTGTCATTATATCTAGAGGATTACAGGATTATATCGTGCAGCATGTGACGTGTCATTATATCATGTGTGTGACGTGTCATTATATCTAGAGGACTACAGCAGCATGGTGACGTGTCATTATATCTAGAGGACTACAGCAGCATGGTGACGTGTCATTATATCTAGAGGATTACAGCAGCATGGTGACGTGTCATTATATCTAGAGGATTACAGCAGCATGGTGACGTGTGTGTTGTCATTATATCTAGAGGATTACAGCAGCATGGTGACGTGTCATTATATCTAGAGGATTACAGCAGCATGGTGACATGTCATTATATCTAGAGGATTACAGCAGCATGGTGACGTGTCATTATATCTAGAGGATTACAGCAGCATGGTGACGTGTCATTATATCTAGAGGATTACAGCAGCATGGTGACGTGTCATTATATCTAGAGGATTACAGCAGCATGGTGACGTGTCATTATATCTAGAGGATTACAGCAGCATGGTGACGTGTGTTACAGTGGTGACATGTCATTATATCTAGGATTACAGCAGGACTACAGCAGCATGGTGACGTGTCATTATATCTAGAGGATTACAGCAGCATGGTGACATGTCATTATATCTAGAGGATTACAGCAGCATGGTGACTAGAGTGTGGTGACATTATATCTAGAGGACTACAGCAGCATGGTGACGTGTCATTATATCTAGAGGACTACAGCAGCATGGTGACGTGTCATTATATCTAGAGGATTACAGCAGCATGGTGACGTGTCATTATATCTAGAGGATTACAGCAGCATGGTGACGTGTCATTATATCTAGAGGATTACAGCAGCATGGTGACGTGTCATTATATCTAGAGGACTACAGCAGCATGGTGACGTGTCATTATATCTAGAGGATTACAGCAGCATGGTGACGTGTCATTATATCTAGAGGATTACAGCAGCATGGTGACGTGTCATTATATCTAGAGGACTACAGCAGCATGGTGACGTGTCATTATATCTAGAGGATTACAGCAGCATGGTGACGTGTCATTATATCTAGAGGATTACAGCAGCATGGTGACGTGTCAGCAGCATTATATCTAGAGGATTACAGCAGCATGGTGACGTGTCATTATATCTAGAGGATTACAGCAGCATGGTGACGTGTCATTATATCTAGAGGATTACAGCAGCATGGTGACGTGTCATTATATCTAGAGGATTACAGCAGCATGGTGACGTGTCATTATATCTAGAGGATTACAGCAGCATGGTGACGTGTCATTATATCTAGAGCATGGATTATGGTGACAGAGGATTACAGCAGCATGGTGATGTGTCATTATATCTAGAGGATTACAGCAGCATGGTGACGTGTCATTATATCTAGAGGATTACAGCAGCATGGTGACGTGTCATTATATCTAGAGGATTACAGCAGCATGGTGACGTGTCATTATATCTAGAGGATTACAGCAGCATGGTGACGTGTCATTATATCTAGAGGATTACAGCAGCATGGTGACGTGTCATTATATCTAGAGGATTACAGCAGCATGGTGACGTGTCATTATATCTAGAGGATTACAGCAGCATGGTGACGTGTCATTATATCTAGAGGATTACAGCAGCATGGTGACGTGTCATTATATCTAGAGGACTACAGCAGCATGGTGACGTGTCATTATATCTAGAGGACTACAGCAGCATGGTGACGTGTCATTATATCTAGAGGACTGGTGACATGTCACAGCAGCATGGTGACGTGTCATTATATCTAGAGGATTACAGCAGCATGGTGACGTGTCATTATATCTAGAGGATTACAGCAGCATGGTGACGTGTGTGTTACAGCAGCATCATTATATCTAGAGGATTACAGCAGCATGGTGACGTGTCATTATATCTAGAGGATTACAGCAGCATGGTGACGTGTCATTATATCTAGAGGATTACAGCAGCATGGTGACATGTCATTCTATCTAGAGGATTACAGCAGCATGGTGACGTGTCATTATATCTAGAGGATTACAGCAGCATGGTGACGTGTCATTATATCTAGAGGATTACAGCAGCATGGTGTCATTATATCTAGAGGATTACAGCAGCATGGTGACGTGTCATTATATCTAGAGGATTACAGCAGCATGGTGACGTGTCATTATATCTAGAGGATTACAGCAGCATGGTGACGTGTCATTATATCTAGAGGATTACAGCAGCATGGTGACGTGTCATTATATCTAGAGGACTACAGCAGCATGGTGACGTGTCATTATATCTAGAGGACTACAGCAGCATGGTGACGTGTCATTATATCTAGAGGATTACAGCAGCATGGTGACATGTGTGTTGTCATTATATCTAGAGGACTACAGCAGCATGGTGACGTGTCATTATATCTAGAGGACTACAGCAGCATGGTGACGTGTCATTATATCTAGAGGATTACAGCAGCATGGTGACGTGTCATTATATCTAGAGGATTACAGCAGCATGGTGACGTGTGTGTTGTCATTATATCTAGAGGATTACAGCAGCATGGTGACGTGTCATTATATCTAGAGGATTACAGCAGCATGGTGACGTGTCATTATATCTAGAGGATTACAGCAGCATGGTGACATGTCATTCTATCTAGAGGATTACAGCAGCATGGTGACATGTCATTCTATCTAGAGGATTACAGCAGCATGGTGACGTGTCATTATATCTAGAGGATTACAGCAGCATGGTGACGTGTGTGTTGTCATTATATCTAGAGGATTACAGCAGCATGGTGACGTGTCATTATATCTAGAGGATTACAGCAGCATGGTGACGTGTCATTATATCTAGAGGATTACAGCAGCATGGTGACGTGTCATTATATCTAGAGGATTACAGCAGCATGGTGACGTGTCATTATATCTAGAGGATTACAGCAGCATGGTGACGTGTCATTATATCTAGGACTACAGGGTGATTACAGCAGCATGGTGACGTGTCATTATATCTAGAGGATTACAGCAGCATGGTGACGTGTCATTATATCTAGAGGATTACAGCAGCATGGTGACGTGTCATTATATCTAGAGGATTACAGCAGCATGGTGACGTGTCATTATATCTAGAGGATTACAGCAGCATGGTGACGTGTCATTATATCTAGAGGATTACAGCAGCATGGTGACATGTCATTACAGCAGCATGGTGACGTGTCATTATATCTAGAGGATTACAGCAGCATGGTGACGTGTCATTATATCTAGATTACAGGATTACAGCAGCAGCATGGTGACGTGTCATTATATCTAGAGGACTACAGAGGATTACAGCATGGTGACGTGTCATTATATCTAGAGGATTACAGCAGCATGGTGACGTGTCATTATATCTAGAGGACTACAGCAGCATGGTGACGTGTCATTATATCTAGAGGATTACAGCAGCATGGTGACGTGTCATTATATCTAGAGGATTACAGCAGCATGGTGACGTGTCATTATATCTAGAGGATTACAGCAGCATGGTGACGTGTCATTATATCTAGAGGACTACAGCAGCATGGTGACGTGTCATTATATCTAGAGGATTACAGCAGCATGGTGACGTGTCATTATATCTAGAGGATTACAGCAGCATGGTGACGTGTCATTATATCTAGAGGATTACAGCAGCATGGTGACGTGTCATTATATCTAGAGGATTACAGCAGCATGGTGACGTGTCATTATATCTATGGTGAGGACTACAGCAGCATGGTGACGTGTCATTATATCTAGAGGATTACAGCAGCATGGTGACGTGTCATTATATCTAGAGGATTACAGCAGCATGGTGACGTGTCATTATATCTAGAGGACTACAGCAGCATGGTGACGTGTCATTATATCTAGAGGATTACAGCAGCATGGTGACGTGTCATTATATCTAGAGGACTACAGCAGCATGGTGACGTGTCATTATATCTAGAGGACTACAGCAGCATGGTGACGTGTCATTATATCTAGAGGATTACAGCAGCATGGTGACGTGTCATTATATCTAGAGGATTACAGCAGCATGGTGACGTGTCATTATATCTAGAGGATTACAGCAGCATGGTGACGTGTCATTATATCTAGAGGACTACAGCAGCATGGTGACGTGTCATTATATCTAGAGGATTACAGCAGCATGGTGACGTGTCATTATATCTAGAGGATTACAGCAGCATGGTGACGTGTCATTATATCTAGGAGCAGCATGGTGACGTGTCATTATATCTAGAGGACTACAGCAGCATGGTGACGTGTCATTATATCTAGAGGATTACAGCAGCATGGTGACGTGTGTGTTGTCATTATATCTAGAGGACTACAGCAGCATGGTGACGTGTCATTATATCTAGAGGATTACAGCAGCATGGTGACGTGTCATTATATCTAGAGGATTACAGCAGCATGGTGACGTGTCATTATATCTAGAGGATTACAGCAGCATGGTGACGTGTCATTATATCTAGAGGATTACAGCAGCATGGTGACGTGTCATTATATCTAGAGGATTACAGCAGCATGGTGACGTGTCATTATATCTAGAGGACTACAGCAGCATGGTGACGTGTCATTATATCTAGAGGATTACAGCAGCATGGTGACGTGTCATTATATCTAGAGGACTACAGCAGCATGGTGACGTGTCATTATATCTAGAGGACTACAGCAGCATGGTGACGTGTCATTATATCTAGAGGATTACAGCAGCATGGTGACGTGTCATTATATCTAGAGGATTACAGCAGCATGGTGACGTGTCATTATATCTAGAGGATTACAGCAGCATGGTGACGTGTCATTATATCTAGAGGATTACAGCAGCATGGTGACGTGTCATTATATCTAGAGGATTACAGCAGCATGGTGACGTGTCATTATATCTAGAGGACTACAGTAGTCAATAAAAACCCTGCCACCTCTGCTTAGGAGTTGTGCTTTATGACTTTCTGGGTCTGTTTAAGGTTACCTACATATTTATAATGTCTTCTGTCTTGGATTATTGATTAGAGTCAAACCAACACGTACTAAATCAGTGTCAGTTAACCAAAACTGTTTCCCAAATGACACCCTAATTCCCTATATAGAACACTAGATTTGACAAGGGCCCATTGGGAATAGGATGTCATTAGGGACGCACCCGCTGTCAATTAACCAACTGATGCTGACCAACATCCCAGAGACTGGTAACAGTCCTCAGTTAACCAACTGATGTTTACCAACATCCCAGAGACAGGTACCAGTCCTCAGGATTACAGCAGCATGGTGACGTGTCATTATATCTAACCAACTGATGCTGACCAACATCCCAGAGACTGGTAACAGTCCTCAGTTAACCAACTGATGTTTAACAACATCCCAGAGACCGGTACCAGTCCTCAGTTAACCAACTGATGTTTACCAACATCCCAGAGACTGGTAACAGTCCTCAGTTAACCAACTGATGTTTACCAACATCCCAGAGACAGGTACCAGTCCTCAGTTAACCAACTGATGCTGACCAACATCCCAGAGACTGGTAACAGTCCTCAGTTAACCAACTGATGTTTACCAACATCCCAGAGACCTGTACCAGTCCTCAGTTAACCAACTGATGTTTACCAACATCTCAGAGACTGGTAACAGTCCTCAGTTAACCAACTGATGTTTACCAACATCCCAGAGACCGGTACCAGTCCTCAGTTAACCAACTGATGTTTACCAACATCCCAGAGACTGGTAACAGTCCTCAGTTAACCAACAGATGTTTACCAACATCTCAGAGACTGGTAAAAATCCTCAGTTAACCAACTGATGTTTACCAACATCCCAGAGACAGGTAACAGTCCTCAGTTAACCAACTGATGTTTACCAACATCTCAGAGACTGGTAACAGTCCTCAGTTAACCAACTGATGTTTACCAACATCTCAGAGACAGGTAACAGTCCTCAGTTAACCAACTGATGTTTACCAACATCTCAGAGACTGGTAACAGTCCTCAGTTAACCAACTGATGTTTAACAACATCCCAGAGACTGGTAACAGTCCTCAGTTAACCAACTGATGTTTACCAACATCCCAGAGACAGGTACCAGTCCTCAGTTAACCAACTGATGCTGACCAACATCCCAGAGACTGGTAACAGTCCTCAGTTAACCAACTGATGTTTACCAACATCCCAGAGACCGGTACCAGTCCTCAGTTAACCAACTGATGTTTACCAACATCCCAGAGACTGGTAACAGTCCTCAGTTAACCAACTGATGTTTACCAACATCTCAGAGACTGGTAACAATCCTCAGTTAACCAACTGATGTTTACCAACATCCCAGAGACAGGTAACAGTCCTTAGTTAACCAACTGATGTTTACCAACATCTCAGAGACTGGTAACAGTCCTCAGTTAACCAACTGATGTTGACCAACATCCCAGAGATCGGTACCAGTCCTCAGTTAACCAACTGATGCTGACCAACATCTCAGAGACTGGTAACAGTCCTCAGTTAACCAACTGATGTTTACCAATATCCCAGAGACCGGTACCAGTCCTCAGTTAACCAACTGATGCTGACCAACATCTCAGAGACTGGTAACAGTCTTCAGTTAACCAACTGATGTTTACCAACATCCCAGAGACTGGTAACAGTCCTCATTTAACCAACTGATGGGGAAGGTTGGCTTACCAACATCCCAGAGACAGGTAACAGTTCATGGACTGAGGATTGAGAAACAGAAGTATTTCTGGCCATCAGGGCTGACCAGTTGAGTACAGGACTTATCACTCCTGTGATGTACACACTGATGGACACACTGAGTCCTTGAGGGGGGGGTCTGGTGTGAATCATCATGTGGTCTATCTACTAGACACAATCTTACCCTCCTCTCTCGCCGTAGAGTGACATGGTCTGTCCGTGATGTCACTGCACTAGGGTTTCACATTTTGTGGAATATTCAGAAGTGGAAACTTTCCGTGGGAATTAATGGAAATATGGAAATTAACAGAAATATATGCAAATCAATATTATTACCATTTAAATGTAAATGTTTTTTGCATTGCATTGTCATATGGATACAGAAACATACACCTTTATGTAGACATAATTGAAAATGATTCAATTCTTCCAACAAAAATAATACATTTTAAAAAATGTAGTTATGAATTGAACTTGAATTAAATAGGCTGACTCTCCACATGAGATGATTTCCTTGAACAACAAAAGAAAGGGAATATTGAAAGATCCCCAATGTTCCATTGCATCTCTCAAAAATCTTTTCAGCGTACAGTGCCTTGCGAAAGTGTTCGGCCCCCTTGAACTTTGCGACCTTTTGCCACATCTCAGGCTTCAAACATAAAGATATAAAACTGTATTTTTTTGTGAAGAATCAACAACAAGTGGGACACAATCATGAAGTGGAACGACATTTATTGGATATTTCAAACTTTTTTAACAAATCAAAAACTGAAAAATTGGGCGTGCAAAATTATTCAGCCCCTTTACTTTCAGTGCAGCAAACTCTCTCCAGAAGTTCAGTGAGGATCTCTGAATGATCCAATGTTGACCTAAATGACTAATCATGATAAATACAATCCACCTGTGTGTAATCAAGTCTCCGTATAAATGCACCTGCACTGTGATAGTCTCAGAGATCCGTTAAAAGCGCAGAGAGCATCATGACGAACAAGGAACACACCAGGCAGGTCCGAGATACTGTTGTGAAGAAGTTTAAAGCCGGATTTGGATACAAAAAGATTTCCCAAGCTTTAAACATCCCAAGGAGCACTGTGCAAGCGATACTATTGAAATGGAAGGAGTATCAGACCACTGCAAATCTACCAAGACCTGGCCGTCCCTCTAAACTTTCAGCTCATACAAGGAGAAGACTGATCAGAGATGCAGCCAAGAGGCCCATGATCACTCTGGATGAACTGCAGAGATCTACAGCTGAGGTGGGAGACTCTGTCCATAGGACAACAATCAGTTGTATATTGCAGAAATCTGGCCTTTATGGAAGAGTGGCAAGAAGAAAGCCATTTCTTAAAGATATCCATAAAAAGTGTTGTTTAAAGTTTGCCACAAGCCACCTGGGAGACACACCAAACATGTGGAAGAAGGTGCTCTGGTCAGATGAAACCAAAATTGAACTTTTTGGCAACAATGCAAAACGTTATGTTTGGCGTAAAAGCAACACAGCTCATCACCCTGAATACACCATCCCCACTGTCAAACATGGTGGTGGCAGCATCATGGTTTGGGCCTGCTTTTCTTCAGCAGGGACAGGGAAGATGGTTAAAATTGATGGGAATATGGATGGAGCCAAATACAGGACAATTCTGGAAGAAAAGCTGATGGAGTCTGCAAAAGACATGAGACTGGGACGGATTTGTCTTCCAACAAGACAATGATCCAAAACATAAAGCAAAATCTACAATGGAATGGTTCAAAAATAAACTTAAACTTGTTAGAATGGCCAAGTCAAAGTCCAGACCTGAATCCAATCGAGTCTGTGGAAAGAACTGAAAACTGCTGTTCACAAATGCTCTCCTTCCAAACTCACTGAGCTCGAGCTGTTTTGCAAGGAGTAATGGGAAAAAAATTCAGTCTCTCGATGTGCAAAACTGATAGAGACATACCCCAAGCGACTTACAGCTGTAATCGCAGCAAAAGGTGGCGCTACAAAGTATTAACTTAAGGGGGCTGAATAATGTTGCACGCCCAATTTTTCAGTTTTTGATTTGTTAAAAAAGTTTGAAATATCCAATAAATGTCGTTCCACTTCATGATTGTGTCCCACTTGTTGTTGATTCTTCACAAATACAGTTTTATGTCTTTATGTTTGAAGCCTGAAATGTGGCAAAATGTGGCAAAGTTCAAGGGGGCCGAATACTTTCGCAAGGCACTGTACATCTATAAAATGATTGTCGAGAAACTAAAGCTTTGGTTGTCTTCCTCTCAGGCTTCCATGTCTTCTCCCTGGATGTCCTCAATGTCCACCTCTTGAACATCAGACTCTGAGGCCTCATCTTTACTGTCACTTTTCTAACCTTGTTGAGGATGGCTCGTGGTCAGGCTCAAAAAACCTCAAATTTGCCCGGATGGCCACCAATTTTTCAACCCTTGTATTGGTTAACCTGTTGCGTGCTTTGGTGTGTGTATGTTCCCAAACACGGACCAGTGGCGCTCTGAGATGGCTGATGTTGATCAGATTTGGAGGATGATGGAGGCAACCGGGGAAAGAGCCTCAAATCCACAAAGTCCCTTCCACCCGGTGGCTGATGAAGTATGTTGGCACGACTGCCATATTGCATCTCCATCCCAAAGCCCTTACTTGGAAGTGTACTTCACCAGACTACCAAGAACCTTGCCCTCATCCAGGCCAAGGTGGAGGGACATGGTAGTGATGACACCGTAGGCCTTGTTGATCTCTGCACCAGACAGGATGCTCTTGCCAGCATACTTGGGGTCCAACACGTACGCTGCGGCGTGTATGGGCTTCAGGCAGAAGTCTTCATGCTTTTTGATGTATTTCAGAACTGCATTTTCCTCTGCTTGGAGCAACAGGGAAGTGGGCAGGGCAGTACGGATTTATTCTCTTACATCTGCAAGCAGAGTCTAATCATCAGACAGGATGGCATTGTCTCCCTCAATCAGTGCAATGGCTACTGCTATAGATTTCAGGAGTTTCAGGCTGCTTACCACTCTCTCCCAAAATACATCATCCAGGAGGATCCTCTTGATGGGGCTGTCCATATTGGCAGACTGTGATATGGCTATTTCTTGGAGAGACTCTTTCAAACATGATGACGACAACACCCCAACAGGTGTTGCTGGGCAGTTCCAATGTGGTGCTCTTATTCTTCTCACGTTGCTTGGTGAGGTAGATTGCTGCTGCAACTTGATGACCGTTTACACACCTAACCATTTCCTTGGCTCTCTTGTAGAGTGTATCCATTGTTTTAAGTGCCATTATGTCCTTGAGGAGCAGATTCAATGCATGAGCAGCACAGCCAATGGGTGTGATGTGAGGGTAAGATTCCTCCACTTTAGACCAAGCAGCCATCATGTTCACAGCATTGTCTGTCACCAGTGCAAATACCTTCTGTGGTCCAAGGTCATTGATGACTGCCTTCAGCTCATCTGCAATGTAGAGACCGGTGTGTCTGTTGTCCCTTGTATCTGTGCTCTTGTAGAACACTGGTTGAGGGGTGGAGATTATGTAGTTAATTAATGCCCACGAACATTCAACCACCCATCAGAGATGATTGCAATGCAGTCTGCTTTCTCTATGATTTGCTTGACCTTCACTTGAACTCTGCATCCAGCAAATGAGTAGATTAAGCATGTCTGGTTGGAGGGGTGAATGCTGGGCGAAGAACATTCATAAATATCTTCCATTACACATTGTCTGTGAGCATCAGAGGTGAACCAGTTGCATACACAGCTCGAGCAAGACATTCATCAGCATTTATCAGACTACGTTCCTCCATTGAGTCCAAAAAACTTCCAGGAGGACCATGAGTTGTTGCTATTGATAAGGTATCTGATTCATAATTTTCACCTCGAATAGAAGTAGAGGGACTTTTGACAGAGGTTGCTTGCTCTGGGCGCTGAGTGAACTTTATGCACTTGGCCAGATGATTCTGCATCTTTGTTGCGTTCTTCACATATGAGTTTGTGCAGTATTTACAAATGTACACAGCTTTTCATTTTCCTTCTACATTCAGCTGTTCACCTGACCTAGAATTCCTTACAATTAAATGCCGAACGCATTATCTACCAAGAGACCTCTACCTCTTCGATTATAATCACAGTCGTGTATATCTCCCCCAAGCAGACACATCGACGGCCCTGAAATAACTTCACTGGGCTCTATGTAAACTAGAAACCACATATCCTGCGGCTGAATTTATTGTAGTTGGAGATTTTAACAAGGCTAATCTGAAAACAAGGCTTCCTAAATTTTATCAGCATATTGATTGCGCGACCCGGGCTGGCAAAACCCTGGATCATTGTTATTCTAACTTCTGCGACGCATATAAAGCCCTCCCCCGCCCTCCATTCGGGAAATCTGACCACGACTCCATTTTGTTGCTCCCAGCCTATAGACAGAAACTAAAACAGGAAACGCCCGTGCTCAGGTCTGTTCAACGCTGGTCCGACCAATCTGATTCCACATAGCGTCGGATATGTTCCACATAGCGTCGGACAACAACATTGATGAATACGCTAATTCGGTGAGCGAGTTTATTAGCAAGTGCATCTGTGATGTTGTACCCACAGCGGCTATTAAAACCTTCCCCAACCAGAAACCGTGGATTGATGGCAGCATTCGCGCAAAACTGAAAGCGCGAACTACGGCTTTTAATCAGGGCAAGGCGACAGAAAACATGACTCAATACAAACAGTGTAGCTATTCCCTCCGCAAGGCAATCAAACAAGCTAAGCGTCAGCATAGAGACAAAGTAGAGTCGCAATTCAACGGCTCAGACATGAGAGGTATGTGGCAGGGTCTACAGTCAATCACCGACTACACAAAGAAAACCAGCCCTGTCGCAGACAAAGATGTCTTGCTCCCAGACAAACTAAACAACTTCTTTGCTCGCTTTGAAGACAATACAGTGCCACCGACATGGCCCGCTACCAAAACTTGCGGGCTCTCCGCACGTGTTAAGCCTCGCAAGGCTGCCGGCCCAGACGGCATACCTAGCCGCGTCCTCTGAGAATGCCCAGACCATCTGGCTGGTGTGTTTACGGACATATTCCATCAATCCCAGTCTGCTGTTCCCACATGCTTCAAGAGGGCCACAATTGTTCCTGTTCCCAAGAAAGCTAAGGTAACTGAGCTAAATGACTATCGCCCCGTAGCACTCACTTCCGTCATCATGAAGTGCTTTGAGAGACTAGTCAAGGACCATATCACCTCCACCCTACCTGACACCCTAGACCCACTCCAATTTGCTTACCGCCCCAATAAGTCCACAGACGACGCAATCGCAGTCACACTGCACACTGCCCTAACCCATCTGGACAAGAGGAATGCCTACGTAAGAATGCTGTTCATCAACTACAACTCATTATTCAACACCATAGTACCCTCCAAACTCGTCATTAAGCTCGAGACCCTCCACAAGGTCTGGAGAAAGAGAGGGGCTGAGAGAGAGGGGAAGATAGAGGGGGTAGAGAGAGAGAGACTATGCTGTTCTCTTCATCCCTCTCTTCTCCTCCTCTCCCTCCCTCTCTTCTTTTCTCTTCATCCCTCTCTCTCCTCCTCCCCCTCCCTCTCTTCTGTACTCTTCATCCCTCTCTTCTCCTCCTCTCCCTCCCTCTCTTCTGTTCTCTTCATCCCTCTCTTCTCCTCTCCCTCCATCTCTTCTGTTCTCTTCATCCCTCTCTTCTCCTCTCCCTCCCTCTCTTCTGTTCTCTTCATCCCTCTCTCTTCTCCTCTCCCTCCCTCTCTTCTGTTCTCTTCATCCCTCTCTTCTCCTCCTCTCCCTCCCTCTCTTCTGTTCTCTTCATCCCTCTCTCTCCTCCTCCCCCTCCCTCTCTTCTGTTCTCTTCATCCCTCTCTTCTCCTCCTCTCCCTCCCTCTCTTCTCCTCTCCCTCCCTCTCTTCTGTTCTCTTCATCCCTCTCTCCTCCTCCCCCTCCCTCTCTTCTGTTCTCTTCATCCCTCTCTCCTCCTCCCCCTCCCTCCCTCTCTTCTGTTCTCTTCATCCCTCTCTCTCCTCCCCCCCCTCCAAACTCGTCATTAAGCTCGAGACCCTCCCCAAGGTCTGGAGAAAGAGAGGGGGTGAGAGAGAGGGGAAGATAGAGGGGGTAGAGAGAGAGAGACTATGCTGAGAGACTACTGGTCACTGACTTACTACAGCTAATAACCACCTGCTTTGGATTTAGCTGAGGTGAGTGTCTCTTCTCCTCCCCCTCCCTCTCTTCTGTTCTCTTCATGCCTCTCTTCTCCTCCCCCTCTCTCTCTTCTGTTCTCTTCATCCCTCTCCTCTCCCTCCCTATTTTCTGTTCTCTTCATCCCTCTCTCCTCCTCTCCCTCCCTCTCTTCTGTTTTCTTCATCCCTCTCTTCTCCTCTCCCTCCCTCTCTTCTTTTCTCTTCATCCCTCTCTTCTCCTCCTCTCCCTATTTTCTGTTCTCTTCATCCCTCTCTTCTCCTCTCCCTCCCTCTCTTCTGTTCTCTTCATCCCTCTCTTCTCCTCCTCTCCCTCCCTCTCTTCTTTTCTCTTCATCCCTCTCTCTCCTCCTCCCCCTCCCTCTCTTCTGTACTCTTCATCCCTCTCTTCTCCTCCTCTCCCTCCCTCTCTTCTCCCTTCTCTTCCATCTCCTGTTCTCATCCCTCTCTTCTCCTCTCCCTCCCTCTCTTCTGTTCTCTTCATCCCTCTCTCTTCTCCTCTCCCTCCCTCTCTTCTGTTCTCTTCATCCCTCTCTTCTCCTCCTCTCCCTCCCTCTCTTCTGTTCTCTTCATCCCTCTCTCTCCTCCTCCCCCTCCCTCTCTTCTGTTCTCTTCATCCCTCTCTTCTCCTCCTCTCCCTCCCTCTCTTCTCCTCTCCCTCCCTCTCTTCTGTTCTCTTCATCCCTCTCTCCTCCTCCCCCTCCCTCTCTTCTGTTCTCTTCATCCCTCTCTCCTCCTCCCCCTCCCTCTCTTCTGTTCTCTTCATCCCTCTCTTCTCCTCCTCCCCCTCCCTCTCTTCTGTTCTCTTCATCCCTCTCTTCTCCTCCTCTCCCTCCCTCTCTTCTGTTCTCTTCATCCCTCTTCTCCTCTCCCTCCCTCTCTTCTGTTCTCTTCATCCCTCTCTTCTCCTCCTCCCCCTCCCTCTCTTCTGTTCTCTTCATCCCTCTCTTCTCCTCTCCCTCCCTCTCTTCTGTTCTCTTCATCCCTCTCTCTCCTCCTCCCCCTCTCTTCTGTTCTCTTCATCCCTCTCTTCTCCTCCTCCTCCTCCCTCTTCTCTGTTCTCTTCATCCCTCTCTTCTCCTCCTCTCCCTCCCTCTCTTCTGTTCTCTTCATCCCTCTCTTCTCCTCCCTCCCTCTCTTCTGTTCTCTTCATCCCTCTCTTCTCCTCCCCCTCCCCCTCTTCTGTTCTCGTCATCCCTCTCTCTTCTCCTCTCCCTCCCTCTCTTCTGTTCTCTTTATCTCAGTGGGGAGAGAGAGAGTAGAGAGAGAGAGTGCGAGGGACCTGTCACCTCCAATGTCCCACAATCCCTTGTGTGTGAGCTCTCAGCAGGTGTTGAGGTCGGCGCAGAAATAGCAGCAGAATCACAACCAGGAGTCCCATAGGGTGGCACACAATTGGCCCAGCGCCATCCGGGTTTGGCCAGTGTAGACCATCATTGTAAATAAGAATTTGAACTGACTTGCCTAGTTAAATAAAAAGAGAGAGAGAGTGATTGGCCTTGGCTCTTTCAGCTAATAGGCATTATGATGTCCCTAGACAACATCACAGAACTATTTGGCTGTGTTAATAATCACCATATTATTTCAGTTTATCTTCATGTGTTTTGCATGTGAGAACCATTATGGTAGTATGTGCAAAACACATCATACTGCATCATACTTTGACACTTTCTGTATATTGAAAGTTCTATAACTTAACTTGATTGCTGACATGGAAAACATTTAAGGACTGTATCAACAGTGGCTTTGGAGTGGTATTGTCCTTTAATCTGGGTAATCCTGTAGTTTGTACTTTCCCTCTGTGCTGTTGATGTCATCAGGATGGAAGACAGGTGAAAGGCTTTATCCTCCTCTCCATGTCCTGGCTAGTGGCTAGCTCCCATGATACCTCTCCTCTCCATGTCCTGGCTAGTGGCTAGCTCCCATGATACCTCTCCTCTCCATGTCCTGGCTAGTGGCTAGCTCCCATGATACCTCTCCTCTCCATGTCCTGGCTAGTGGCTAGCTCCCATGATACATCTCCTCTCCATGTCCTGGCTAGTGGCTAGCTCCCATGATACCTCTCCTCTCCATGTCCTGGCTAGTGGCTAGCTCCCATGATACCTCTCCTCTCCATGTCCTGGCTAGTGGCTAGCTCCCATGATACCTCTCCTCTCCATGTCCTGGCTAGTGGCTAGCTCCCATGATACCTCTCCTCTCCATGTCCTGGATACCTCTCCTCTCCCCGTCTCCTCTCCTCTTCTCTCTCCCCTCACCCCTCTTCTCTCCCCCTTCTCCTCTCCTCCCCCACCCCTCTTTTCTCCCCTCACATATCCTCTCCTCCCCATCTCCTGGCTTCTCTCACCTCCCCTCTCCTACCTCTCTCCCTCACCCATCTCCTGGCTCCTCTCTCCCCTCACCCCTCAACCCTCTTCTCTCCCCTCACCCCCTCTTCTCTTCCCTCACCACCCTCCTCTCCCATCTCCTCTCCTCTCCCGTCTCCTCTCCTCTTCTCTCTCCCCCTCACCCCTCCTCTCCCATCTCCTCCCCATCTCCTCAACCCCTCTTCTCTCCCCTCGCCCCTCCTCCTCCCGTC
Source organism: Oncorhynchus nerka (assembly GCF_034236695.1). Classification (NCBI taxonomy): domain Eukaryota; kingdom Metazoa; phylum Chordata; class Actinopteri; order Salmoniformes; family Salmonidae; genus Oncorhynchus; species Oncorhynchus nerka. The sequence goes on along the minus strand of NC_088401.1, from coordinate 76,376,013 downwards.
TCCTCTTCTCTCACCCCTCACCCATCTCCTCTCCCCTCTCCCATCTCCTCCCTCTCTCCCCTCACCCCTCCTCTCCCATCTCCTCCCCCATCTCCTCAACCCTCTTCTCTTCCCTCACCCCTCCTCTCCCATCTCCTCTCCTCTCCCGTCTCCTCTCCTCTTCTCTCTCCCCTCACCCCTCCTCTCCCATCTCCTCCCCCATCTCCTCAACCCTCTTCTCTCCCCTCGCCCCTCCTCTCCCGTCTCCTCTTCTCTCTCCCCTCACCCATCTCCTCTCCTCTCCTCTCCTCCCCTCTCTCCCCTCACCCCTCCTCTCCCATCTCCTCCCCCATCTCCTCAACCCTCTTCTCTCCCCTCACCCCTCCTCTCCCGTCTCCTCTCCTCTCCAGAGGGCAGAAGCCTAGAGGATTACTCTACCTGGCACACACTACTTCCCCTGTGACACAGAGAACTGGGTTAATCTATACTCACACACACACACACACACACACACACACACACACACACACACACACACGCACTTGTCTAGTACCCACTTTGTTATTGGCATGTCTGTGGAAACCTGTGGAGTTTATTTTTGATTCCTCAGACCTAATTGTAACTTAATATAGTGGTAGACATACACCGTTCCCCCTTCATCCTGTGTTAATACAACAAACTAGTCTTAGTGTTAGAGTTTCCCATTTGTGTTGTGTTCTCTCCCTATTAGGGTGTGCCTGGCCAGAAATACTGAGATTGGTCAGCTGTGTTGCCAGTATTGTGAAGGAAACAATCACCTGTTATAGAATGTGGGAGCAATATGTCAAATCCACAAACAAACACACTCACAAATATGCATACAGGGCACGATAGACGGGTAGAGAGAGTCGATGAGGAGGTGGAGGGAGAGAGAGAGCTTGTAGAGGTGACAGACTTCACAGCTCCATAACAAGTGTGAGCAGAACACAGTGATATGATTATGTAAATCCTTCTCCTCAACGTACACTATACATTAACAGTCTATATATATATTACTGCATGTAATGGCAGTCTGTGAACACAAGCCTCTTGCCGACTGCAGTAGTGTATAGTATATATGCTGACTGGTTTGTATTGTTGGTTGCATCCCAGATGGCCCCCTATTCCCCACATAGAGCAGAGCCCTATGGGCCATGTTCAATAGTAGTGAACTGTATAGGGAGCCATCTGGGAGACACATATTGACTGCTATGTTTGGATGAGGTCAGCTGTGCTCTCTCTCTCTACAGCCTATCAGCAGGGCTCTTTGGGCAGTGAGCGGAGCTCTGGACCTATCCGGTGCCAGCGTTGTCGGGAGGTGTGTAAGGGAGAGGTGGTGCGCGTTCAGGACACACACTTCCACGTCAAGTGTTTCACCTGCACAGGTAAGGACATTTTTATTTTATTTTACCTTTCTTTTACTAGGCAAGTCAGTTAAGAACAAATTCTTATTTTCAATGACGGCCTAGGAACAGTGGGTTAACTGCCTGTTCAGGGGCAGAACGACAGATTTGTACCTTGTCAGCTCGGGGATTCGAACTTGCAACCTTTCGGTTACTAGTCCAACACTCTAACCACTAGGCTACCCTGCCGCCCCATGCTGGGATACCTTCACTGCTTATTATAAATGTGTCTGTCTGCACCTCTTCCTGCAGTAGTAGGTCATTCCTGAATGTTAAGGCTCTTACAGGCTGGGACTCAGACTGTGACGTCAAGTCCCTGTGGACACACCACACACACGCACGCACCCACCACACTCCAAGCCATGCCAATAATGATCCAGACGAAGGATTAGAAGAACCGTGAAGGAGGGCGTGGGCTCCTGCTAAGACGTGTGTAGGAGGGCTTGGGCTCCTGCTAAGAGGTGTGTAGGAGGGCTTGGGCTCCTGCTAAGAGGTGTGTAGGAGGGCGTGGGCTCCTGCTAAGAGGTGTGTAGGAGGGCTTGGGCTCCTGCTAAGAGGTGTATAGGAGGGCTTGGGCTCCTGTTAAGAGGTGTATAGGAGGGGTTGGGCTCCTGCTAAGAGGTGTGTAGGAGGGCGTGGGCTCCTGCTAAGAGGTGTGTAGGAGGGCTTGGGCTCCTGCTAAGAGGTGTGTAGGAGGGCTTGGGCTCCTGCTAAGAGGTGTGTAGGAGGGCTTGGGCTCCTGCTAAGAGGTGTGTAGGAGGGCGTGGGCTCCTGCTAAGAGGTGTGTAGGAGGGCTTGGGCTCCTGCTAAGAGGTGTGTAGGAGGGCTTGGGCTCCTGCTAAGGGGTGTGTAGGAGGGCGTGGGCTCCTGCTAAGAGGTGTGTAGGAGGGCGTGGGCTCCTGCTAAGAGGTGTGTAGGAGGGCGTGGGCTCCTGCTAAGAGGTGTGTAGGAGGGCTTGGGCTCCTGCTAAGAGGTGTGTAGGAGGGCTTGGGCTCCTGTTAAGAGGTGTGTAGGAGGGCTTGGGCTCCTGCTAAGAGGTGTATAGGAGGGCTTGGGCTCCTGCTAAGAGGTGTATAGGAGGGCTTGGGCTCCTGTTAAGAGGTGTGTAGGAGGGCTTGGGCTCCTGCTAAGAGGTGTGTAGGAGGGCGTGGGCTCCTGCTAAGAGGTGTGTAGGAGGGCTTGGGCTCCTGCTAAGAGGTGTGTAGGAGGGCGTGGGCTCTTGCTAAGAGGTGTGTAGGAGGGCTTGGGCTCCTGTTAAGAGGTGTGTAGGAGGGCTTGGGCTCCTGCTAAGAGGTGTGTAGGAGGGCTTGGGCTCCTGTTAAGAGGTGTGTAGGAGGGCTTGGGCTCCTGCTAAGAGGTGTGTAGGAGGGCGTGGGCTCCTGCTAAGAGGTGTGTAGGAGGGCTTGGGCTCCTGCTAAGAGGTGTGTAGGAGGGCTTGGGCTCCTGTTAAGAGGTGTGTAGGAGGGCTTGGGCTCCTGCTAAGAGGTGTGTAGGAGGGCGTGGGCTCCTGCTAAGAGGTGTGTAGGAGGGCTTGGGCTCCTGCTAAGAGGTGTGTAGGAGGGCGTGGGCTCCTGCTAAGAGGTATGTAGGAGAGCTGGGGCTCCTGCTAAGAGGTGTGTAGGAGGGCTTGGGCTCCTGCTAAGAGGTGTGTAGGAGGGCTTGGGCTCCTGCTAAGAGGTGTGTAGGAGGGCGTGGGCTCCTGTTAAGAGGTGTGTAGGAGGGCGTGTGCTCCTGCTAAGAGGTGTATAGGAGGGCTTGGGCTCCTGTTAAGAGGTGTGTAGGAGGGCTTGGGCCCTGCTAAGAGGTGTGTAGGAGGGCGTGGGCTCCTGCTAAGAGGTGTGTAGGAGGGCGTGGAGGCTAAGAGGTGTGTAGGAGGGCGTGGGCTCCTGCTAAGAGGTGTGTAGGAGGGCTTGGGCTCCTGCTAAGAGGTGTGTAGGAGGGCTTGGGCTCCTGCTAAGAGGTGTGTAGGAGGGCTTGGGCTCCTGCTAAGAGGTGTGTAGGAGGGCGTGGGCTCCTGCTAAGAGGTGTGTAGGAGGGCTGGGGCGCCTGCTAAGAGGTGTGTAGGAGTGCTTGGGCTCCTGCTAAGAGGTGTGTAGGAGGGCTTGGGCTCCTGCTAAGAGGTGTGTAGGAGGGCGTGGGCTCCTGCTAAGAGGTGTGTAGGAGGGCTTGGGCTCCTGCTAAAAGGTGTGTAGGAGGGCTTGGGCTCCTGCTAAGAGGTGTGTAGGAGGGCGTGGGCTCCTGCTAAGAGGTGTGTAGGAGGGCTGGGGCTCCTGCTAAGAGGTGTGTAGGAGGGCGTGGACTCCTGTTAAGAGGTGTGTAGGAGGGCTTGGGCTCCTGCTAAGAGGTGTGTAGGAGGGCGTGGACTCCTGTTAAGAGGTGTGTAGGAGGGCGTGGACTCCTGCTAAGAGGTGTGTAGGAGGGCTGGGGCTCCTGCTAAGAGGTGTGTAGGAGGGCGTGGACTCCTGCTAAGAGGTGTGTAGGAGGGCGTGGGCTCCTGCTAAGAGGTGTGTAGGAGGGCTGGGGCTCCTGCTAAGAGGTGTGTAGGAGGGCTTGGGCTCCTGCTAAGAGGTGTGTAGGAGGGCGTGGGCTCCTGCTAAGAGGTGTGTAGGAGGGCGTGGGCTCCTGCTAAGAGGTGTGTAGGAGGGCTGGGGCTCCTGCTAAGAGGTGTGTAGGAGGGCTGGGGCTCCTGCTAAGAGGTGTGTAGGAGGGCTGGGGCTCCTGCTAAGAGGTGTGTAGGAGGGCGTGGGCTCCTGCTAAGAGGTGTGTAGGAGGGCTGGGGCTCCTGCTAAGAGGTGTGTAGGAGGGCTGGGGCTCCTGCTAAGAGGTGTGTAGGAGGGCTGGGGCTCCTGCTAAGAGTGTGTAGGAGGGCGTGGGCTCCTGCTAAGAGGTGTGTAGGAGGGCGTGGGCTCCTGCTAAGAGGTGTGTAGGAGGGCGTGGGCTCCTGCTAAGAGATGTGTAGGAGGGCGTGGGCTCCTGCTAAGAGGTGTGTAGGAGGGCGTGGGCTCCTGCTAAGAGGTGTGTAGGAGGGCTGGGGCTCCTGCTAAGAGGTGTGTAGGAGGGCTGGGGCTCCTGCTAAGAGGTGTGTAGGAGGGCTGGGGCTCCTGCTAAGAGGTGTGTAGGAGGGCGTGGACTCCTGCTAAGAGGTGTGTAGGAGGGCGTGGACTCCTGTTAAGAGGTGTGTAGGAGGGCTGGGGCTCCTGCTAAGAGGTGTGTAGGAGGGCTGGGGCTCCTGCTAAGAGGTGTGTAGGAGGGCTGGGGCTCCTGCTAAGAGGTGTGTAGGAGGGCTGGGGCTCCTGCTAAGAGGTGTGTAGGAGGGCTGGGGCTCCTGCTAAGAGGTGTGTAGGAGGGCGGGGCTCCTGCTAAGAGGTGTGTAGGATATTGAATGCATTGAAGATGGTGCCGACGGAGATGGCAGCATCGTGACTAGCTCTTAGAAGACACTAGTATTTTTATTTTTCATGTACTTTTTTAAAAACATTATTAGCTCAGGAAATATTTTGTGTCATTACATACAGCCGGAAAGAACTATTGGATTTTAAAGCGGTGGTAACTCACCAGAACTACCAGCATTACGACCAGGAATACGACTTCTCTGGACCAGATCCTTTGTTCACTCTCCCCAGAGCAATTGAACTTATTCCAAAGGCCGACCCAAAACATCACCGTCGGAGGAGAGGCACTTGAGGTGCTGGTTCGACTTAGGAGGCGTGCACACCACCCACCGCTTCTGAGTATATTACTCGCTAATGTTCGGTCTTTGGATAACAACGTTGATGAGTTTAGAGCAAGGATTTCTTTCCAGAGAGACATGGGGGCCTGTAAAATACTTTGTTTCACAGAAACATGTCTCTCTCGGGATACTGAGTAAAGCCAGCAGGATTCTCAGTACATCACACAGATAGGAATACACACAATGGCTTGCAAAATGATTCACCCCCTTGGCATTTTTCTAATTTTGTTGCCTTACAACCTGGAATTAAAATAGATTTGTGGGGGGGGGGCGTTGTATTATTTGACTTACACAACATACCTACCACTTCGAAGATGCAAAATATTTGTTATTTGTTGTACAAGAAATAAGACAAAAAAACAGAACCTGAGTGTGCATAACTATTCACCCCCCGAAAGCCAATACTTTGTAGAGACACCTTCTGCAGCAATCACAGCTGCAAGTTTCTTGGGGTATGTCTCTATAAGCCTGGCACATCTAGCCACTGGGATTTTTGCCCATTCTTCAAGGCAAAACTGCTCCAGCTCCTTCAAGTTGGATGGGTTCCGCTGGTGTACAGCAATCTTTAAGTCATACCACAAATTCTCAATTGGATTGAGGTCTGGGCTTGGACTCGGCCATTCCAAGACATTTCAATGTTTCCCCTTAAACCACTCGACTATTGCTTTAGCAGTATGCTTAGGGTCACCGTCCTGCTGGAAGGTGAACCTCCATCCATCCCTCAAATCTCTGGAAGACGGAAACAGGTTTCTGTCAAGAATTTCCCTGTATTTAGCGCCATCCATCATTCCTTAAATTCTGACCAGTTTCCAAGTCCCTGCCAATGAAAAACATCTCGGGGTGATGAGAGTTGTTGTGTTTGGGTCAGACATAGCATTTTCCTTGATGACCAAAAGCTACATTTTTGTCTCATCTGACCAGACTACCTTCTTCCATATGTTTGGGGAGTCTCATGACTTTTAGCGAACACCAAACATGTTTACTAACTTGTTCTTTAATTAATGGCTTTGTCCTTGCCACTCTTCTGTAATGCCCAGCTCTGTGGAGTGTACGGCTTAAAAGGGTCCTATGGACAGATACTCCAATCTCTGCTGTGGAGCTTTGCAGCTCCTTAATGGTGCTCTGTGGGATGCTCAAAGTTTCAGATATTTTTTTATAATCCAACTCTGATCTGTACTTCTCCACAACTTTGTCCCTGACCTGTTTGGGGAGCTCCTTGGTCTTCATGGTGCCGCTTGCTTGGTGGTGCCCCTTGATTAGTGATGTTGCAGACTCTGGGGCCTTTCAGAACAGGTGTATATATCCTGAGATCATGTGACAGATCATGTGACACTTAGATTGCACACAGGTGGACTTTATTTGACTAATTATGTGACTTCTGAAGGTAATTGTTTGCACCAGATCTTATTTAGGGACATCACAGCAAAGGGGGTGAATAGATATGCACGCACCACTTTTCCGTTTAGAATTGTTTAGAATTTTTTTCATTTCACTTCACTTAACCATGGCAAGGCGACTGGTAATATGGCCGAATATAAACAGTGTAGTTATTCACTCTGCAAGGCAATCAAACAAGCTAAGCGTCTGTATAGAGATAAAGTGGAGTCACAATTCGACGGTTCAGACACGAGACGTATGTGGCAGGGACAACAGACAATCACGGACTGAAAAAGGAAAACCAGCCACGTCGTCGAGACCGCCATCTTGCTTCTGGACAGGCTAAGCACGTTCTTCGCACGGTTTGAGGATATAACAGTGCCACCAACGCGGCCCGCTACCAAGAACTGTGGGCTCTCCTTCTCCGTGGCCGATGTGAGTAAAACATTTAAACGTGTTAACACTCACAAGGCTGCAGGCCCAGATGGCATCCCTAGCAACATTCTCAGATTATGCGCAGACCAGCTGGCTGCTGTGGTTACGGGCATATTCAATCTCTCCCTATCCCAGTCTGCTGTCCCCACATGCTTCAAGATGGCCACCATTGTTCCTGTACCCAAGAAGGCAAAGGTAACTGAACTGAATGTCTATCGCCCCGTAGCACTCACTTCTGTCATCATGAAGTGCTTTGAGAGACTATTCAAGGACCATATCACCTCCACCCTACCTGTCACCCTAGACCCACTTCAATTTGCTTACCGCCCAAACAGATCCACAGACGATACAATCGGCATCACTCTGCGCACTGCCCTATCCCATCTAGACAAGAGGAAAACCTATATAAGAATGATGTTTATTGACTATAGCTCAGCATTCAATACCATAGTACCCTCCAAGCTCATCATTAAGCTTGAGGCCCTGGGTCTGAACCCCGCGCTTTGCAACTGGGACCTGGATTTCCTGACAGGCCGCCCCCAGGTGGTGAAGGTAGGAAACATCACCTCCACTCTGCTGATCCTCAACACTGGGGCCCAACAAGGGTGCGTGCTCAACCCCCTCCTTTACGCCCTGTTCACCCATGACTACGTGGCCAAGCACACCTCCAACTCAATCATCAAGTTTGCAGACGGCACAACAGTAGCAGTAGCAGTAGCAACAGCCTACAGGGGGGAGGTGAGGGCTCTGGGAGTGTGGTGCCTGGAAAACAACCTCTCACTCAACATCAACAAAACAAAGGAGATGATAATGGACTTCACGAAATAGTAGAGGGCGCACCCCCCTATCTACATTGACGGGACCACAGTGGAGAAGGTGGAAAGCTTCATGTTCCTTGGTATACACATCACTGACAAACAGAAATGGACCACCCACACAGACAGAGTGGTGAAGAAGGCGCAACATAGCCTCCTGGGGTTGAAAAGTCTAAAGAAATTTGGCTTGTCACCTAATACCCTCACAAACTTTTACAGATGCCAATTGAAAGCATACTGCCGGGCTGTATCACCGCCTGGTTTGGCAACTGCACCGCACGCAACCTCAAGGCTCTCCAGAGGGTGGTTCGGTCTGCCCAACATATTACCGGGAGCAAACTACCCGTCCTCCAGGACACCTACAGCATCCAATGTCACAGGAAGGCCAAAAAGATCCTCAAGGATATCAACCACCCGAGCCACTGCCTATTCATCCAAAAGGCGAGGTCAGTACAGGTGCATCAAAGCTGGAACCGAGAGACTGAAAAACAGCTTCTCCCTCCATGCCATCAGACTGATAAACAGCCATCAAGAGCACATTAGAGGCTGCTGCCTATAGGCATAGACTAGGAATCACTGGCCTCTTTAAGGAATGGAATACTAGTCACTTTATTAATGTTTACATATCTGTCATTACTCATCTCATATGTACACACTGTATTCTATACTATTCTACGGTATCTTAGTCACTTAATAATGTTTACATCTGGCATCACTCATCTCATGTGTATATACTGTATTCTATACTATTCTATGGCATCTCATTCACTTAATAATATTTACATATCTTGCATTACTCATCTCATATGTTTATACTGTATTCAATAATATTCTACTGTATTCTATACTATTCTACTGTATTCAATAATATTCTACTGTATTCTATACTATTCTACTGTATTCTATAATATTCTACTGTATCTTAGTCCGTTCCGCTCTGACATCACTCGTCCGTATGCATGTAGTCTCAATTCATTCCTACTTAGATTTGTGTGTATTGGGTATATGTTGTGCAATTTGTTAGATATTACTACACTGCCGGAGCTAGAAGCACAAGCATTTCACTACACCCGTAATAACATCTGCTAATCACGTGTATGTGACCAATAACATTTGATTGGATTTGATATAGTTGTTATACACACTAAGGTGATGTAAAATTATTTCTCTGTACGATCTCTACCTACAGTGTGATGCATTGTGTCATGACAACAACAGTATGTTTTTGAACACATGCTGTAGGTAGGGCCAATGCTTTGTGGTTGTGCTCTCATCTTCTTAGAAGTTTAAATGAACGCCTGCTCCAGCACATCACATACAGTAGTTCACTGCTACCATAGAAAGCGTTTGTATAAGCTACTTAGTCGAGGATTGTTTCAAATGGGGTTTTATGATATCCCCCTCTACTTTCACTTGTGTGTTTTCAGTTGAGGGGTTGCTGTGGTAACCATGTGAAAGGGCCCCCTCCCTCTGATTGGTGGTTATTCTCAGCCTCACTAGGGAGCCTCAACCAATGGGAAACCCCCATTACAAAGACCAGAGAGAAGGTTCAGGCAGAGAACGAGAGGGGGGGTTATATTTCCCCCTAAGTCATGATGTCATATGTTTGTTTCCCCATCTCTCTGTTTCTGCCCCCCCCCCTCTCTTACTCTCGCCCTAACCTGAGCTCTCCTCTCCCCTCCACTCATTTCATCTCAAAATGGAACCAATGGGATAGTGAAAAATGCAAACTCAGGCAAAAATAGTTAGACATGGACAAATTTGACCCAGGTCTGACCTGGACCAAAGCAGAGACAGGTGACACCAGTACAGTAGAGCAGTATTATGTAACCATGCCCTCCCTCTGTGGTTCTATCCACTGTGTTTCCAGTAGCATCGATGGCCACAGCTTTCTAAAGACCTGTTATTGTTTCACTGTCACCCCCTACCCTTCCTTCCCTCCCTCCCTTCCTTCCCTCCCTACCCTTCCCCTCAATGACATGTTCTCTCCTCTAGTCATCCTTCTGTTTTCTGTTCTGTTTGTTTTTCATTCCTGCTGTTTGTCTTTGGCTGATGATGATCTGGGTGTGTGATGGGGAATGGAACAGACACATGAAGAAGATTGAAAGATGGAGAGAGTGAGAGAAAGAGGTTGGTCATGGTTTAGGCGTCAGTTATCAAACCAAGCATTTATCTCTCTCTCTCTCTCTCTCTCTCTCCCTGTCTCTCACTCCGTCTCTCTCTCTCGCTCTCCATCTCTCTCCCCTCTCGCTCTATGACAGTTATCCAAGCATGAAATCAATTTCCCATCTTGGGACAGTTTGACATTGACGTGTTCAGTGTGTGATAGGGTGGCTAAAGGAATACGTCTGTGTGCGTGTGATAGGGAGGTTGAAAAGGCTAAATTACACTCTGGTCAATTTCATTTGAGGAGTTGTCCCACAAGGTGGACAACGTGGTCATATTTGTCATAACCATCTATTGATCCTGTGATATTAGTTCATTTATCTTTCTAACTTGGTCTTTTTGTGTTGTCTGTCTGGCTGTAAGGAAACATATATGGAACATTTTCCACACTTTTATGTTATAGCCTTATTCTAAAATTGATTCAATTGTTTTTATCTCTCATCAATCTACACGCGATACCCCATAATGACAAAGCAAAACAGATTTTTAGAAATGTTTGCAAATGTATAAAATAAAAAAAGTGGAAATATCACATTTACATAAATATTCACGCTCTTTGTTGAATGTGAAGCGTTGCTGGTTGGGGAGCGTTGCTGCACAGCTATTTTCAGGTATCTCCAGAGATGTTCAATCGGGTTCAAATCCGGGCTCTGGCTGGGCCACACAAGAACATTTAGAGACTTGTCCCAAAGCCACTCCTGCATTGTCTTGGCTGTGTGCTTCAGGTTATTGTCCTGTTGGAAGGTGAACATTCACCCCAGTCTGAGGTCCTGAGCGCTCTGGAGCAGGTTTTCATCAAGGATCTCTGTACTTTGCTCCATTCATCTTTCGCTTGATCCTAGCTAGTCTCCCAGTCCCTGCCGCTGAAAAACATCTTCACAGCATGATTCTGTCACTACCATTCTTCACCATAGGGTTTCCTCCAGACGTGATTCTTGACATTAAAGGCAAAGAGTTCAATCTTGGTTTCATCAGACCAGATACTCTTGTTTCTCATGGTCAGAGAGTGGGTTGCCTTGTGCCTTTGACTGAGGAGTGGCTTCCATCAGGCCACTACCATAAAGGCCTGATTGTTGGAGTGCAGCAGAGATTGTTGTCCTTCTGGAATGCTCTACCGTCTCTATAGAGGACCTCTGGAGGTCTGTCAGAGTGACCATCAGGTTCTTTGTCACCTCCCTGACCAAGGCCTTTCTTCCCCAATTGTTCAGTTTGGTCAGGCGGCCAGCTCTAGGAAGAGGCTTGTTGGTTCCAAACTTCTTCCATTTAAGAATGATGGAGGCCACTGTGTTCTTGGGGACCTTCAATGCTGCAGAAATGTTTTGTTACCCTTCCCTAGATCTGTGCCTCAACACAATCCTGTCTCTGAGCTCTACAGACAGTTCCTTCGACCTCATGGCTTGTTTTTCCTCTGACATGTACTGTCAACTGTGGGATCTTATATAGACAGGTGTGTGCCTTTCCAAATCATGTCCAATCAATTGCATTTACCACAGATGGATTCCAGTCAACTTTTAGAACCATCCCAAGGATGACCAATGGAAACAGGGTGCACCTGAGCTCAGTTTTGAGTCTCATAGCAAAGGCTAAATAAGCTATTTCTGTTTTTATTTGTCGTAAATTTGCTAAAAAAAATTAATGAGTTTTTGTGTTTCATTATGGGATATTGTGAGTAGATTGAGGGAACAAAATAATGTAATACATTTTTGAATAAGGCTGTAACGTAACAAAATGTGGAAAAAGTCAAGGGGTCTGAATGCTTTCCAAATGCACTGTTTAGACAGAACTGCTTATATTCAACTCATTTCACCTTGGGAAACAATAAGTGCCATTTTCTATGAAGCTGTTCCTTTAATTTCTTCCTCAGACTCTCACTGTCTGTTATCATCACTTGTCTTTCTTTGTCTGTCTCAGTCTGTCTGTCTGTCTTTCTCAGTCTGTCTGTCTGTCTTTCTCAGTCTGTCTGTCTTTCTCAGTCTGTCTTTCTCAGTCTGTCTCAGTCTGTCTTTCTCAGTCTGTCTGTCTGTCTCTGTCTGTCTGTCTGTCTGTCTGGCTGGCTGGCTGGCTGTCTGTCTGTCTGTCTTTCTCTGTCTGTCTGTCTGTCTGGCTGTCTGGCTGTCTGTCTGGCTGTCTCAGTCTGTCTTTTTCAGTCTGTCTGTCTGTCTTTTTCAGTCTGTCTGTCTGTCTCAGTCTGTCTGTCTGTCTCAGTCTGTCTGTCTCAGTCTGTCTGTCTGTCTCTCTGTCTGTCTCCATCTCGCTCTCAGCATGGAGTTCAGTAGCATTGTGATGGAAAGAGCAGTAGCGAGACAGACAGAGATTATTATTATTATTACAGCATTCTTTGAGTGTAGCAGCAGTCCGTTATAGAGAAGTCATTATAATTCCATTCTGTTGACTGCTCCGTCTTTTCTCTCTATTGTAACAACCAATACAGCACACGCACACACGCACCCACACACACACACACGCACACGCACGCACCCACACACACATGCACACACACACACACACACACACACACACACACACACACACACACACACACACACATATATACAACCCCTTCTGTACACCCTTCACTCGTTGGTCGTATCTCTCCCTTACTGTATTGATTCACATTAGATCCAGAGCTCAACATTATGATAATTGATTTCTCACGCATTACCGAGAGAGCACTAATCGTGTTTATCCTCCTATTAAAACCCATTATAGAGCGACTGATTATGGATTGGAGAAGAAGCCTGGTAATCTAAGTCCAAGACAAAACATGGAAATGGAAAATACATTGATGGAAAATACATTGATATGGTGTAGAAAAGAAACTGTGGAACATACAATTACAGTATGAATACACTAACTGTATAATTTATTGTATGGAATAGTAAGAATGTCTTAGACTATTCTTATTAACAAACATTTAGGAGAGGCAGCACAACCAAATTTCAACTTAATAGTATGTACATCATTTTTTCAATATACATACATTGTTGCCTTATCTTTCGTTGTGGCTGGCAATGTGACATTACTGTTCTGCAGCTCTAAATTGACCGTAAATACCAGTATCACAGTCGCCACTAGTCAATAAGCTTACAAACCATTTACAACATTTGAGCAATTTTTTAATCTAAAACATATTAGACTCTTGAATAACGTAAGAATTCACAAGCATGTGCAGACAATTAAATGGTTTATTTTGCTTGTAGCTTGCGAGACAATAACACAGCTAACTATGCTAGCAAGTAGCATTAGCATATCAAACATGATCGTTTATTCCTCTCATATGAATATAAATGTACAGTTTCAGGATATTAAAATTACCTTTAGAACAAACCAGTTTGCATTTTATCGGACAATGAAAGAAAGTTGAAAACCAATAGAACATGAGAAAAACAGACTACTGGTTTCAGTTGGCAGATGGAAGTCTGTATAAAATATTACACTACTGGTTTCAGTTGGCAGATGGAAGTCTGTATAAAATAATAGACGACTGGTTTCAGTTGATAGATGGAAGTCTGTATAAAATATTAGACGTCTGGTTTCAGTTGATAGATGGAAGTCTGTATAAAATAATAGACGACTGGTTTCAGTTGATAGATGGATGTCTGTATAAAATATTAGACTACTGGTTTCAGTTGATAGATGGAAGTCTGTATAAAATATTAGACTGCTGGTTTCAGTTGATAGATGGAAGTCTGTATAAAATATTAGACGTCTGGTTTCAGTTGATAGATGGATGTCTGCATAAAATATTAGACTGCTGGTTTCAGTTGATAGATGGATGTCTGTATAAAATATTAGACTACTGGTTTCAGTTGGCAGATGGAAGTCTGTATAAAATAATAGACTGACTGGTTTCAGTTGATAGATGGATGTCTGTATAAAATATTAGACTGCTGGTTTCAGTTGATAGATGGATGTCTGTATAAAATATTAGACTACTGGTTTCAGTTGATAGATGGAAGTCTGTATAAAATATTAGACGTCTGGTTTCAGTTGATAGATGGATGTCTGCATAAAATATTAGACTGCTGGTTTCAGTTGATAGATGGATGTCTGTATAAAATATTAGACTACTGGTTTTAGTTGGCAGATGGAAGTCTGTATAAAATATTAGACTACTGGTTTTAGTTGATAGATGGAAGTCTGTATAAAATATTAGACTACTGGTTTCAGTTGGCAGATGGAAGTCTGTATAAAATATTAGACTACTGGTTTTAGTTGGCAGATGGAAGTCTGTATAAAATATTACACTACTGGTTTCAGTTGATAGATGGAGGTCTGTATAAAATATTAGACTACTGGTTTCAGTTGGCAGATGGATGTCTGTATAAAATATTAGACTGCTGGTTTCAGTTGATAGATGGATGTCTGTATAAAATATTAGACTACTGGTTTCAGTTGATAGATGGAAGTCTGCATAAAATATTAGACTGCTGGTTTCAGTTGATAGATGGAAGTCTGTATAAAATATTAGACTACTGGTTTCAGTTGGCAGATGAAAGTCTGTATAAAATAATTTATACAGTCTACTTTGAAGGAAGGTAGCACATTCCTCATAATATGTAGTCAAACATTCAGGTTTCAAACAATTAAGTAGCTATATGTTTTAAAAGTGCATACTGCCTGCCTCCAGCTCACTGCAGTGGTGTGAGATGGTGTGAGATGAAGCCTGCCTTCCCTTGCCTATGCATTTGAATGGCGAATGGAAAAGAACGCACGTGCTTCAATTACCAGTTGAAATATAAAAATATTAGCTCTTTTTAATCGTAGTTTCAAAGACGATTTTTAACACATGATTGCATTTAGAATTCTTGTGTAATGATTGGGCCTATAAAAACGCTGTCTGGCAGACTTTCTGCTCAGTCTCTATCTGTATGCCGTGTGCGTGTGATAAATAAGATACGTAACGAATATACACACGTGCCAATTTAATTCCACTAAATAATGCACATTAATCCATAGACCAAAAAGAAAGACTGGGAAACTGTATTTACATCATCTGGTAATTACATCAATGAAAAGGCTAACAAGTATTATTTCGCATAGTTTTTTTTCTTCTCCCGGACAATTGGCCCGGTGGCAATTTTATTTATTGGCTTTTCTAGTTTTTTTTAACGGCCAAAGGCCAGCTGTTACTGGCTAACTGAAACCCTGGTGAGGAGTGAGGATCGTGCTGTATTACATATTGTATTACTGGCTAACTGAAACCCTGGCGAGGACTGGGGATCGTGCTGTATTACATAATGTATTACTGGCTAACTGAAACCCTGGTGAGGACTGAGGATCGTGCTGTATTACATATTGTATTACTGGCTAACTGAAACCCTGGCGAGGACTTGGGATCGTGCTGTATTACATATTGTATTACTGGCTAACTGAAACCCTGGCGAGGACACACGGATCGTGCTGTATTACATATTGTATTACTGGCTAACTGAAACCCTGGCGAGGACACACGGATCGTGCTGTATTACATATTGTATTACTGGCTAACTGAAACCCTGGCGAGGACACACGGATCGTGCTGTATTACATATTGTATTACTGGCTAACTGAAACCCTGGCGAGGACACACGGATCGTGCGGTATTACATATTGTATTACTGGCTAACTGAAACCCTGGCGAGGACTTGGGATCGTGCTGTATTACATATTGTATTACTGGCTAACTGAAACCCTGGCGAGGACACACGGATCGTGCTGTATTACATATTGTATTACTGGCTAACTGAAACCCTGGCGAGGACACACGGATCGTGCTTTATTACATATTGTATTACTGGCTAACTGAAACCCTGGCGAGGACACACGGATCGTGCTGTATTACATATTATTTTACTGGCTAACTGAAACCCTGGCGAGGACACACGGATCGTGCTGTATTACATATTGTATTACTGGCTAACTGAAACCCTGGCGAGGACTAGGGATCGTGCTGTATTACATATTGTTTTACTGGCTAACTGAAACCCTGGCGAGGACACACGGATCGTGCTGTATTACATATTGTATTACTGGCTAACTGAAACTCTGGCGAGGACTAGGGATCGGGCTGTATTACATATTGGATTACTGGCTAACTGAAACCCTGGCGAGGACAGGGGATCGTGCTGTATTACATATTGTATTACTGGCTAACTGAAACCCTGGCGAGGACTGGGGATCGTGCTGTATTACATATTGTATTACTGGCTAACTGAAACCCTGGTGAGGACTAGGGATCGTGCTTTATTACATATTGTATTACTCGCTAACTGAAACCCTGGCGAGGACTGGGGATCGTGCTGTTTTACATATTGTATTACTGGCTAACTGAAACTCTGGCGAGGACTGGGGATCGTGCTGTATTACATATTGTATTACTGGCTAACTGAAACCCTGGCGAGGACTGGGGATCGTGCTGTTTTACATATTGTATTACTGGCTAACTGAAACTCTGGCGAGGACTGGGGATCGTGCTGTATTACATATTGTATTACTGGCTAACTGAAACCCTGGTGAGGACAAACGGATCATGCGGTATGACATATTGTATTACTGGCTAACTGAAACCCTGGTGAGGACACACTGATCGTGCTGTTTTACATATTGTATTACTGGTAATGGTAGCACACTGTGTATCGTGGCCTAATGACACACTGACCACATTTTCCGCTGGTAGCTAAAGTGGCACTCTCCCATTCCAGTACAGCTACCAGGCATTACAGTGGTCTAAATGCATGTTCCATATGGACAGCTCCTTAGGGACATACACGCTCTCTCTCTCACTCACACGCTCACTCACTCTCTCACTCACTCTCTCACTCACACTCACACTCACTCACTCACTCACTCACTCACTCACTCACTCACTCACTCACGCACGCACGCAAGCGTCAGGTTCCAAAACCATACAAATCTTCTGTCAGCAGTTTTGTGAGTCAAAATAGATTTCTACAATGTCCAGAGTATCAGGACTACTGAAAGAGGTTACCTGTATCTGTTTGTCTCTGGTAAAACTTCCCTTAAAGAAAGGAGCAGGCAGAGAGGCAGAGAGAGATGGAGGCAAAGAGAGTGATGGAGAGAGAGAGGTTAGACCCAACCAAATCATGAGAAAACAAAAAAATTATTACTTGAGGCATTGGAAAGAATTAACAAGAAAATCGAGCAAACTAGAATGCTATTTGTCCCTACACAGAGAGTACACAGTGGCAAAATACCTGACCACTGTGACTGACCCAAACTTAAGGAAAGCTTTGACTATGTACAGACTCAGTGAGCATAGCCTTGCTATTGAGAAAGGTCGCCGTAGGCAGACATGGCTCTCAAGAAAAGACAGGCTATGTGCTCACTGCTCACAAAATGATGTGGAAACTGAGCTGCACTTCCTAACCTCCTGCCCAATGTATTACCATATTAGAGAGACATATTTCCATCAGATTACACAGATAATTCAAAAACAAACTCGAATTTAATAAACTCCCATATCTACTGGGTGAAATACCAGTGTGTCATCACAGCAGCAAGATTTGTGACCTGTTTCCACAAGAAAAGGGCAACCTGTGAAGAACAAACACCATTGTAAATACAACCCATATTTGTTTCTTTATTTTCCCTTTTGTACTTTAACCATTTGCATATATATATATATACATAATATGACATTTGGAATGTCTTTATTCGTTTGGAACTTCTGTGAGTGTAATGTTTACTGTTCAATTAAAAAAAAAATGTATTTCACTTATGTTTGTTATCTATATCACTTGCTTTGGCAATGTTAACATTTGTTTCCTATGCCAATAAAGCCCCTTGAATTGAATTGAGAGAGAGAGATGTGAGTTAGAGGGGATGGGAGCTTCCTGTAGCTATAGCAACCTCTGCCACGCTGCTCCAATCACCAAGCTAATGTGTGGTTACTAGGGAGACATTGCAAGATTCCAGGGAGATGAGTTTTCTCATCCAGAAGCTGTTGGATTTAGGATCGAAGATAACCTTTGTCTCAAACACACCCTATACGCTATATAGTGCTCTGGTCAAAATTAGTGCACTATTTAGGGAATACTGTACAATTTGGGATGAAACAGGGATTATCCTGCATCTAGTCTCCTAAAGGATCACTGCTTGAGGGGATAAACACACTCATCCACCCTGTCTATTGTCTCTCCCTTTTGTGTGTGTGTGTGTGTGTGTGTGTGTGTGTGTGTGTGTGTGTGTGTGTGGTGGCTCTGTAAGTGAGAGATTCTGATCTGTGATGGCTGTGTACACACTCACCCAGTTCTTTCTCATACGTTTCAACAGTGTTCATTGGTTGGTGATGTGTTAACTCTTTTCCTCCCTAGTGACTACGGTTAGGTTTTAGGATTTATGTTTGTGTGTTCTTAATGAGGGTTCCCTCTGTTGCTTCTGGATGTCTAAGTAAGATGTCTTGTCTGCTCATCATCAAATTGACTTTTGTTTTGTCCACAAGCTGCTTAGTTAGGTCTGACTGCCTGAGATCTGGAGAGACTGGCTCAAATTCACTGTTTTACCCTGGAGTCTTCATTAACACCTGAACAATTTAACTAAACGTCTATCCCTCTCAGCTCTTTCTTCCTTTCTTTCTTTCTTTCTTTCTTTCTTTCTTTCTTTCTTTCTTTCTTTCTCACCCTCCATCCCTTCAGCCCTCTCTCTTGGCTCTGTCTGTAAGAGTACATTAATTACAGCTGAAGCGTTTCCCGAAGGTTCAGAAGGCAATGAAAGACAGGAGGAGAGGAATAGAGGAGAGGCGGGGGAGGGAGAGAATGGAAGAGTTGGAGAAAGTGCAGATGAGGAGGAGAGTGGGTAAGGAACACAGAGTAGAACATGTAGGGTCATATAGGATTTATGGGGAGGTTGGGAGGATCTGCTATATCCTGTCCCTGCTGGAGGTAGTCATACATGGTCCTTACAGTACCTGTGTGTGTGTGTGTGTGTGTGTGTGTGTGTGTGTGTGTGTGTGTGTGTGTGTGTGTACCATTGTCCTAGCCAGCAGCCTTATACCCAGACTTGGTGTATTAGCATAGTGTTGACATTAGCAGTTAAACAATTAGACTGTACGGGTATCCCAAATGTCACCCTATTCCCTACTGGGCCTGGGATATTCCCTACTGGGCCTATATATAGAGCCATTTGGAACACAGCCTGTAGCTACAGTAGTATGGCTAACAGACTCCACAGAGAGGACAGACATTTGTGAAACGATTCATCACAGAGATTTAACACAAGTGCAAAGAGAGGAACAGTGAGAGAAAAAGAGCAGAGGTGGGGAGGCATGATGGAGAGAGAGAGTGGAAGACTGACTGAGTCACTGAGTCACTGACTTACTGAGTCACTGACTTACTGAGTCACTGACTTACTGAGTCACTGACTTACTGAGTCACTGACTTACTGACTTACTGAGTCACTGACTTACTGAGTCACTGACTTACTGAGTCACTGACTTACTGACTTACTGAGTCACTGACTTACTGAGTCACTGACTTACTGACTTACTGAGTCACTGACTTACTGAGTCACTGAGTCACTGGCTTACTGACTTACTGAGTCACTGGTTACTGACTTACTGACTTACTGAGTCACTGACTTACTGAGTCACTGACTTACTGAGTCACTGAGTTACTGACTTACTGAGTCACTGACTTACTGACTTACTGAGTCACTGACTTACTGAGTCACTGACTTACTGAGTCACTGAGTTACTGACTTACTGACTTACTGAGTTACTGACTTACTGACTTACTGACTTACTGACTTACTGAGTTACTGAGTCACTGACTTACTGAGTTACTGACTTACGGAGTCACTGACTTACTGAGTTACTGACTTACGGAGTCACTGACTTACTGAGTTACTGACTTACGGAGTCACTGACTTACTGAGTTACTGACTTACTGACTTACTGAGTCACTGAGTTACTGACTTACTGAGTTACTGACTTACTGAGTCACTGAGTTACTGACTTACTGACTTACTGAGTCACTGACTTACTGAGTCACTGACTTACTGACTTACTGAGTCACTGACTTACTGAGTCACTGACTTACTGACTTACAGAATCACTGACTTACTGAGTTACTGACTTACTGAGTCACTGAGTCACTGACTACTGAGTTACTGAGTCACTGAGTCACTGACTTACTGAGTCACTGACTTACTGAGTCACTGACTTACTGAGTCACTGACTTACTGAGTCACTGAGTCACCGACTTACTGAGTCACTGAGTTACTGACTTACTTACTGAGTCACTGAGTTACTGACTTACTGACTTACTGCCACTAACAACTGCACACATTTCTCTCCACCCTGTGTAGAAATAAGCTGTAAAACGGTGTATTTTTCTCTACGCCCCATGGCAAAATGAGTAGAATTGCATTAAATGTTTTATAAAATGTCCCCCACCCCATCATTGTTGCCCATCCCTGGTTTAACACAATGCTACAGTCTTTCACAGAGCATGTGGTCCTGATTTTAGAAGTAGTAAAAAGCAGTTCCCCAGAGCTTTCTTCATGGGCCAAGCCACAGCTGCCCTGCCCTGTCAGGGATAGGCACAGAACAACACATCACAACCCAGCCCTGAACTGCCCTAGCCTATAACACTCGCAGCAGTGTGTCTTTTCACCCCGTAGAGACCCCATTGTCATTTCCTGGTAACTAAGAGAGATTTGGGAACACAAAATGCTGCCGCTCCACCTCAGCCTTTAGCATGGGATGCCACTGTCTCTAGGGCAACCATGGAAGGTTAATGGCTCCTATGGCAACCAGGGGAAAGGGGACGTCCCTGCCCAGAACATCCAACCAATGGTCACTCACCACACAGGGTAACAATGTGATTACCAAGAACAGGTGGACCTTTCACCAAAACCACCTACCCTTCATCTGCATCCCAAATGGCACCCTCTGCCCTGTCTAGTGTGCTACTGTTGATGGGTTCTGGTCAAAATCAGTGCACAATATAGGGAATAGGGTGCCATTTCAGATGCAACCAGTCCCACTAAATGCATTTAGGCTGTCATATGGCCTGATGCTATGGTAATGAGATGCATTTGGTTAATGATATGAGTGGTTTCTGTGTTTGAAGTCTGGCCAGGTCTGGTGGTGTCTGGGAACATACTCTTAGTGTGTGCCACAGATTTCCAAAGGCTGGTAACTGCCGGAGAGATGGGGGAGGGGGAAGAGAGAGATGAAAAGAGAGAGAGTGAACAAGAGAGAGTGTGAGAAATAGAGAGATTGAGCAGGAAAGAGGGTTAGAGAGAACGAGAGACATGATTAACTCATTCAGCATGCCATATTTATCTCAAATAGTCAATCAAATTTCTTTCCATTACTGTTGTATGTTTTCCATCTAGATTTACTTATAAGACTGTATTTTCTCTCTCTCTGTCTCCTCTCGCTCTCTCGCTCTTTCGCTAGGAAGTGGAATTGGAAGTGCAGCTCAGTTTCCACCTCATTTTGTGGGCAGTGTGCACATAGGCAGACCTGGCTCTCAAGAGAAGACAGGCTATGGCGGCCTTTCTCAATAGCAAGGCTATGCTCACTGAGTCTGTACATAGTCAAAGCTTTCCTTAAGTTTGGTTCATTCACAGTGGTCAGGTATTCTGCACTGTGTACTCTCTGTTTAGGGACAAATAGCATTCTAGTTTGCTCTTGTTTTTTTGTAATTTCTTTCCAATGTGTCAAGTAATTATCTTTTTGTTTTCTCATGATTTGATTGAGTCTAATTGTGTTGCTGTCCTGGAGCTCTGTGGCGTCTGTTTGTGTTTGTTTGTCCTCTCCTGTCAGATATCATGTGCTATGTGGTTTTGTGGTCAGCTTTCTGGCTGCTTCTCCCTGTTTTCAACTCCACTGGGACGTTGTGTTTGAAGCACTGCCATTGTTCCGTGGTTGCAGAGATGTGGCCGGCACACACACATCACACACTCACTCACAAGCCCTATAGTTATCTCCCAATCCTGGATCTCTCTCTCTCTCCTACTCTTCCTATCCCTCTTCCTTTTGCTCTTTTACTATCTCACTTTCCTTGCCTCTCTCTCT
This sequence comes from Oncorhynchus nerka, assembly GCF_034236695.1. Classification (NCBI taxonomy): domain Eukaryota; kingdom Metazoa; phylum Chordata; class Actinopteri; order Salmoniformes; family Salmonidae; genus Oncorhynchus; species Oncorhynchus nerka. Next base: position 76,354,065 of record NC_088401.1, on the reverse strand, counting down.
CTCTGTCTCTCTCTTCTCTCTCTTCTCTCTCTCTCTCTTCTCTCTCTTCTCTCTCTTCTCTCTCTCTTTTCTCTCTCTCTCTCTTCTCTCTCTTCTCTCTCTCTCTCTCTCTCTCTCTCTCTCTTCTCTCTCTTCTCTCTCTTCTCTCTCTTCTCTCTTCTCTCTCTCTCTCTCTCTCTTCTCTCTCTTCTCTCTCTTCTCTCTCTTCTCTCTCTTCTCTCTCTCTCTTCTCTCTCTTCTCTCTCTCTCTTCTCTCTCTTCTCTCTCTTCTCTCTCTCTTCTCTGTTCTCACTACTGTACATAGTGGGCCCTGGTCAAACGTAATGCACTAAATAGGGAATAGGGTGCAATTTGGGAAAGACTAGTTCATACTAGTGACAAAGACTAGTGACAAAGACTAGTTCATAGTGAAGAACTATTAATATTCTTTAGATGTGTTAAGTCAATACACTCCACTCATGAACTCAGGATACAATTAGTTATTGTTGAAGGGTGTGTGTGTGTGTGTGTGGCGGGATGGATTGTGTGTGTGGGTGTCCACTGGGACAATACAGCTCACAAAGGAAGGTGATATAATGCATATGATAGAATCATGACTAGGAGTGTGTCATTATCCAGAGAGATCACTCCAGATTCAAGGCGAAATTTGGCCTTTTTTGGAGAAGCAGTCAAAAATATACACTGCTCCAAAAAATTAAGGGAACTCTTAAACAACACAATGTAACTCCAAGTCAATCACACTTCTGTGAAATCAAACTGTCCACTTAGGAAGTAACACTGATTGACAATACATTTCACATGCTGTTGTGCAAATGGAATAGACAACAGGTGGAAATTATAGGCAATTAGCAAGACACCCCCAATAAAGGAGTGGTTCTGCAGGTGGTGACCACAGACCACTTCTCAGTTCCTATGCTTCCTGGCTGATGTTTTGGTCACTTTTGAATTCTGACAGCGCTTTCACTCTAGTGGTAGCATGAGACGGAGTCTACAACCCACACAAGTGGCTCAGGTAGTGCAGCTCATCCAGAATGGCACATCAATGCGAGCTGTGGCAAGAAGGTTTGCTGTGTCTGTCAGCGTAGTGTCCAGAGCATGGAGGCGCTACCACGAGACAGGCCAGTACATCAGGAGACGTGGAGGAGGCCGTAGGAGGGTAACAACCCAGCAGCAGGACCGCTACCTCCGCCTTTGTGCAAGGAAGAGCAGGAGGAGCACTGCCAGAGCCCTGCAAAATGACCTCTAGCAGGCCACAAATGTGCATGTGTCTGCTGAAACGGTCAGAAACAGACTCCATGAGGGTGGTATGAGGGCCCGACGTCCACAGGTGGGGGTTGTGCTTTACAGCCCAAAACCGTGCAGGACGTTTGGCATTTGCCAGAGAACACCAAGATTGGCAAATTCGCCACTGACTCCCTGTGCTCTTCACAGATAAAAGCAGGTTCACACTGAGCACATGTGACAGTCTGGAGACGCCGTGGAGAACGTTCTGCTGCCTGCAACATCCTCCAGCATGACCGGTTTGGCGGTGGGTCAGTCATGGTGTGGGGTGGCATTTCTTTGGGGGGCCGCACAGCCCTCCCTGTGCTCGCCAGAGGTAGCCTGACTGCCATTAGGTACCGAGATGAGATCCTCAGACCCCTTGTGAGACCATATACTGGTGCAGTTGGCCCTGGGTTCCTCCTAATGCAAGACAATGCTAGACCTCATGTGGCTGGAGTGTGTCAGCAGTTCCTGCAAGAGGAAGGTATTGATGCTATGGACTGGCCCGCCCGTTCCCCAGACCTGAATCCAATTGAGCACATCTGGGACATCATGTCTCGCTCCATCCACCAATGCCACGTTGCACCACAGACTGTCCAGGAGTTGTCGGATGCTTTAGTCCAGGTCTGGGAGGAGATCCCTCAGGAGACCATCTGCCACCTCATCAGGAGCATGCCCAGGCGTTGTAGGGAGGTCACACAGGCACGTGGAGGCCACACACACTACTAAGCCTCATTTTGACTCGTTTTAAGGACATTACATCAAAGTTGGATCAGCCTGTAGTGTGGTTTTCACTTTAATTTTGAGTGTGACTCCAAATCCAGACCTCCATGGGTTGATACATTTGTTTTCCATTGATAATTTTTGTGTGATTTTGTTGTCAGCACATTTAACTATGTAAAGAAAAAAGTATTTAATAAGAATATTTCATTCATTCAGATCTAGGATGTGTTATTTTAGTGTTCCCTTTATTTTTTGGAGCAGTGTATATATAATTGTCCACTAGGAAAACAAAGTGCCCAGAGTTTGTATTAAACCTGCAGTCTATGGTGCAACAGCTTGCTGCTTAAACCACTACTGCACCATCTGTCCACAACAGTTAGAAAGCCCAGTCTTAATAAATAATCTTAATAAATGGCTAAACGTAACCGAGGGGTTGTTTTTCTGTTTTAAACCTTCATCTTTAACTTTAATCATTTCACTTAATGGCTGAACTGGGTAAATATTTCAGATGCAAGTCTTATATTTTCAGGATTCTGAGCACAAAACAAAACATGTATAACAGTTGTAATCCCACTGTTTGATGTTCTGAAGCGTTGAACGTTCGTTGGAGTTAACCAAACACATGAGAACATTTAGTTGAGTCACCGATACTTCAGATAATGACAGGCTCAACGTTAAGATTTAATCCAATAGCAAGAAATGCATGATACCATTTTCTGAACAGATATTTTTGAAGTGCGGACTGTAATGAATAATACAGGGTGAACACCAGGTACACTATTTAACCATGTACCAGTATTTACACATTTTTCAAGTTTAATGCAAATAAAATATATATGTAATTTGTCTGTATCCAATGTAAAGTTTAGAGCTGGTTGAGAATAAAGTCAGTCGTACAGTTTCAGTGTCAGTAGATGAAGAAAGCATCAGATACAGTGTATACAGAATGATGTCAGTCATACAGTTTCAGTGTCAGTAGATGAAGAAAGCATCAGATACAGTGTATACAGAATGATGTCAGTCATACAGTTTCAGTGTCCGTAGATGAAGAAAGCATCAGATACAGTGTATACAGAATGATGTCAGTCATACAGTTTCAGTGTCAGTAGATGAAGAAAGCATCAGATACAGTGTATACAGAATGATGTCAGTCATACAGTTTCAGTGTCAGTAGATGAAGAAAGCATCAGATACAGTGTATACAGAATGATGTCAGTCATACAGTTTCAGTGTCAGTAGATGAAGAAAGCATCAGATACAGTGTATACAGAATGATGTCAGTAGTACAGTTTCAGTGTCAGTAGATGAAGAAAGCATCAGATACAGTGTATACAGTTTCAGTGTCAGTGTCATTGACTTTATCCACATTTTGTTACATTACAGCCTTATTATAAAATGGATTAAATAGTAATGTGTTTTCATCAATCTACACATAATACCCCATAATGACAAAGCAAACACAGGTTTTTCTAAATTATAACAAATGGATTCAAACTATTTGCTATGACACTTGAAATTGAGCTCATGTGCATCCTGTTTCCATTGATCATCCTTGAGATGTTTCTACAACTTGATGGGAGTCCAGCTGTGGTAAATTCAATTGATTGAATTGATTGATTCAATTGAATTGGCGCGGGCACTAGAAAGGTCTGCAGCACCCGGGATCACCCTACTAGAATCTGAAGTCAAATGTCTGTTTGCTGATGATCTGGTGCTTCTGTCACCAACCAAGGAGGGCCTACAGCAGCACCTAGATATTCTGCACATATTCTGCCAGACTTGGGCCCTGACAGTAAATCTCAGTAAGACTAAAATAATGGTGTTCCAAAAAAGGTCCAGTCGCCAGGACCACAAATACAAATTCCATCTAGACACCATTGCCCAAGAGCACACAAAAAACTATACATACCATGGCCTAAACATCAGCACCACAGGTAACTTCCACAAAGCTGTGAACGATCTGAGAGACAAGGCAAGAAGGGCATTCTATGCCATCAAAAGGAACATAAAATTCAACATACCAATTAGGATTTGGCTAAAAATACTTGAATCAGTCATAGAGCCCATTGCCCTTTATGGTTGTGAGGTCTGGGGTCCGCTCACCAACCAAGATTTCACAAAATGGGACAAACACCAAATTGAGACTCTGCATGCAGAATTCTGTAAAAATATTCTCTGTGTACAACGTAGAACACCAAATAATGCATGCAGAGCAGAATTAGGCCGATACCCACTAACTATCAAAATCCAG
>NC_088401.1:76317328-76344828 GCF_034236695.1 Oncorhynchus nerka | reverse complement strand
TGTGAAACAGTGAGGGTGAGCTCTTTTGTAGTTAGCTCTGTCCTGCGTTTCAGTGAACTGGTGTTTTGAAAAGGCAGCAGAGATGGTGGGAGACAGAGAAACAGAGCGTGCTGTCAGAGAAGGACAGAAATAGCAGCGATGCTTTTGTGGCCAGAGTAACATGGCTTCCATTAAATATGTAGAGTAAAAGTTGAAAACGCAGAGCAAGGCTGACAGTGCAGAGTCTCTGGAGGGAGAGACACACGCAGCTAACAACGAACACACACACACACACACACACACACACACACACACACACACACACACACACACACACACACACACACACACACACACACACACACACACACTCCTCTAGTCTACTACTACTCCTCTAGTCTACTACTACTCCTCTAGTCTACTACTACTTATCTAGTCTTCTACTACTCCTCTCGTCTACTACTACTACTCCTCTAGTCTACTACTCCTCTAGTCTACTACTACTCCTCCAGTCTACTACTACTTATCTAGTCTTCTACTACTCCTCTCGTCTACTACTACTCCTCTAGTCTACTACTACTCCTCTAGTCTACTACTACTTATCTAGTCTTCTACTACTCCTCTCGTCTACTACTACTCCTCTAGTCTACTACTCCTCCTTTAGTCTACTTCTCCTCTAGTCTACTACTCCTCTAGTCCACTACTCCTCTCGTCTACTACTACTCCTCTAGTCTACTACTGCTCTAGTCTACTACTCCTCTAGTCTACTACTACTCCTCTAGTCTACTACTACTCCTCTAGTCTACTACTGCTCTAGTCTACTACTCCTCTAGTCTACTACTGCTCTAGTCTACTACTCCTCTAGTCTACTACTACTCCTCTAGTCTACTACTACTCCTCTAGTCTACTACTCCTCTAGTCTACTACTACTCCTCTAGTCTACTACTACTCCTCTAGTCTACTACTGCTCTAGTCTACTCCTCCTCTAGTCTACTACTACTCCTCTAGTCTACTACCCCTCTAGTCTACTACTACTCCTCTAGTCTACTACTACTCCTTTAGTCTACTTCTCCTCTAGTCTACTTCTCCTCTAGTCTACTACTACTCCTCTAGTCTACTTCTCCTCTAGTCTACTACCCCTCTAGTCTACTACTACTCCTCTAGTCTACTACTACTCCTTTAGTCTACTTCTCCGCTAGTCTACTTCTCCTCTAGTCTACTACTACTACTCCTCTAGTCTACTTCTCCTCTAGTCTACTACTACTCCTCTAGTCTACTACTGCTCTAGTCTACTAATCCTTTAGTCTAGGACTACTCTAGTCTACGACTCCTCTAGTCCTCTACTACTCCTCTAGTCTACTACTCCTCTGGTCTACTACTACTACTCAAAGTCTACTACTCCTCCCCTAGTCTACTACTCCTCCTCCCCTAGTCTCCTCCTCCTCCTCCTCCTCTAGTCTACTTCTCATCCTCCTCCTCTAGTCTACTCCTCCTCCTCCTCTAGTCTACTTCTCATCCTCCTCCTCTAGTCTACTCCTCATCCTCCTCTAGTCTACTCCTCCTCCCCCCCTCTAGTCTACTTCTCATCGTCCTCCTCTAGTCTACTCCTCCTCCTCCTCTAGTCTACTTCTCATCATCCTCCTCTAGTTTACTCCTCATCCTGCTCCTCTAGTCTACTTCTCATCCTGCTCCTCTAGTCTACTCCTCATCATCCTCCTCTCGTCTACTCCTCCTCCGCCTCTAGTCTACTCTTCCTCCTCCTCTAGTCTACTCATCTTCCCCCTCCTCTAGTCTACTTCTCATCCTCCTCCTCTAGTCTACTACTCCTCCACTAGTCTACTCCTCCTCCTCTAGTCTACTTCTCATCCTCCTCCTCTAGTCTACTCATCCTCATCCTCTAGTCTGCTCCTCCTCCTCCTCTAGTCTACTCCTCATCATCCTCCTCTAGGCTCCTTCTCATCCTCCTCTAGTCTACGACTCCTCTAGTCCTCTACTACTCCTCTAGTCTACTACTCCTCTGGTCTACTACTACTACTCAAAGTCTACTACTCCTCCCCTAGTCTACTACTCCTCCTCCTCTAGTCTTCTCCTCATCCTCCTCCCCTAGTCTACTCCTCATCCTCCTCCTCTAGTCTACTCCTCATCATCCTCCTCTAGGCTCCTTCTCATCCTCCTCCTCTAGTCGCCTCCTCATCATCCTCCTCTAGGCTCCTTCTCATCCTCCTCCTCTAGTCTACTCCTCATCCTCCTCCTCTAGTCTTCTCCTCCTCATTCTAGTCTACTCCTCTTCCTCCTCCTCTAGTCTACTCCTCTTCCTCCTCCTCTTCCTCTCCTCCTCCTCCTCTTCCTCTAGTCTACTCCTCCTCCACCTCTAGTCTACTCTTCCTCCTCCTCTAGTCTATTCCTCATCCTCCTCCTCTAGTCTATTCCTCATCCTCCTCCTCTAGTCTACTCCTCATCCTCCTCCTCTAGTCTACTCCTCATCCCCTTCTCTAGTCTACTCCTCTTCCTCCTCCTCTAGTCTACTCCTCCTCCTCCTCTTCCTCTAGTCTACTCCTCATCCTCCTCCTCTAGTCTACTCCTCATCCTCCTCCTCTAGTCTACTCCTCATCCTCCTCCTCTAGTCTACTCCTGATACTCCTCCTCTAGTCTTCTCCTCCTCCTCTAATCTACTTCTCCTCCTCCTCCTCTAGTCTACTCCTAATCCTCCTCCCCTAGTCTACTACTCCTCCTCCTCTAGTCTTCTCCTCATCCTCCTCCCCTAGTCTACTCCTCATCCTCCTCCTCTAGTCTACTCCTCATCATCCTCCTCTAGTCTACTTCTCATCTTCCTCCTAGTTTACTCCTCCTCCTGCTCTTCTAGTCTACTTCTCATCCTCCTCCTCTAGTCTACTCCTCATCCTTCTCCTCTAGTCTCTTCCTTATTATCCTCCTCTAGTCTACTCCTCCTCCTCCTCTAGTCTACTTCTCATCCTCCTCCTCTAGTCTACTTTTCATCCTCCTCCTCTAGTCTACTTCTCATCCTCCTCCTCTAGTCTACTACTCCTCCTCTAGTCTACTCCTCATCCTCCTCTAGTCTACTCCTCCTCCCCCCCTCTAGTCTACTTCTCATCGTCCTCCTCTAGTCTACTCCTCCTCCTCCTCTAGTCTACTTCTCATCATCCTCCTCTAGTTTAGTCCTCATCCTGCTCCTCTAGTCTACTTCTCATCCTGCTCCTCTAGTCTACTCCTCATCATCCTCCTCTCGTCTACTCCTCCTCCGCCTCTAGTCTACTCTTCCTCCTCCTCTAGTCTACTCATCTTCCCCCTCCTCTAGTCTACTTCTCATCCTCCTCCTATAGTCTACTACTCCTCCACTAGTCTACTACTCCTCCTCTAGTCTACTTCTCATCCTCCTCCTCTAGTCTACTCATCCTCATCCTCTAGTCTGCTCCTCCTCCTCCTCTAGTCTACTCCTCATCATCCTCCTCTAGGCTCCTTCTCATCCTCCTCTAGTCTACGACTCCTCTAGTCCTCTACTACTCCTCTAGTCTACTACTCCTCTGGTCTACTACTACTACTCAAAGTCTACTACTCCTCCCCTAATCTACTACTCCTCCTCTAGTCTTCTCCTCATCCTCCTCCCCTAGTCTACTCCTCATCCTCCTCCTCTAGTCTACTCCTCATCATCCTCCTCTAGGCTCCTTCTCATCCTCCTCCTCTAGTCGCCTCCTCATCATCCTCCTCTAGGCTCCTTCTCATCCTCCTCCTCTAGTCTACTCCTCATCCTCCTCCTCTAGTCTTCTCCTCTTCCTCATTCTCTAGTCTACTCCTCCTCCTCTAGTCTACTCCTCTTCCTCCTCCTCTAGTCTACTCCTCCTCCTCCTCTTCCTCTAGTCTACTCCTCCTCCACCTCTAGTCTACTCTTCCTCCTCCTCTAGTCTACTCCTCCTCCTCCTCTAGTCTATTCCTCATCCTCCTCCTCTAGTCTACTCCTCATCCTCCTCCTCTAGTCTACTCCTCATCCCCCTCCTCTAGTCTACTCCTCTTCCTCCTCCTCTAGTCTACTCCTCTCCTCCTCTTCCTCTAGTCTACTCCTCATCCTCCTCCTCTAGTCTACTCCTCATCCTCCTCCTCTAGTCTACTTCTCCTCCTCCTCCTCTAGTCTACTCCTAATCCTCCTCTTCTAGTCTACTCCTCCTCCTCCTCCTCTAGTCTACTCCTCCTCCTCCTCCTCCTCTATTCTACTCCTCCCCTCCTCTAGTGTACTCCTCCTCCTCCTCTAGTCTACTCTTCCTCCTCCTCTAGTCTACTCCTCATCCTCCTCTAGGCTACTCCTCCTCATCCTCCTCTAGTCTATTCCTCATCTTCCTCCTTTAGTCTTCTCCTCATCCTCCTCCTCTAGTCTACTCCTCCTCCTCCTCCTCTAATCTACTTCTCCTCCTCCTCCTCTAGTCTACTCCTAATCCTCCTCTTCTAGTCTACTCCTCCTCCTCCTCCTCTAGTCTACTCCTCCTCCTCCTCCTCCTCTATTCTACTCCTCCCCTCCTCTAGTGTACTCCTCCTCCTCCTCTAGTCTACTCTTCCTCCTCCTCTAGTCTACTCCTCATCCTCCTCTAGGCTACTCCTCCTCATCCTCCTCTAGTCTATTCCTCATCTTCCTCCTTTAGTCTTCTCCTCATCCTCCTCCTCTAGTCTACTCCTCCTAATCCTCCTCTAATCTACTTCTCATCCTCCTCCTCTAGTCTACTCCTCATCCTCCTCCTCTAGTCTCCTCTTCCTCCTTATCTAGTCTACTCCACATCATCCACCTCTAGGTTACTTCTCATCCTCCTCCTCTAGTCTACTTCTCTTCTTCCTCCTCTAGTCTACTCCTCATCCTCCTCCTCTAGTCTACTCCTCATCCTCCTCCTCTAGTCTACTCCTCATCCTCCTCCTCGAGTCTACTCCTCTTCCTCCTCCTCTAGTCTCCTCCTCCTCGTCTAGTGTACTCCTCTTCCTCCTCCTCTAGTCTCCTCCTCCTTCTCCTCCTCCTCCTCCTCCTCCTCCTCTAAGTCTACTCCTCCTCCTCCAGTCTACTACTCCTCCACTAGTCTACTCCTCCTCCTCTTCCTCTAGTCTACTCCTCATCATCCTCCTCTAGTCTACTTCTCATCATCCTCCTCTAGTCTACTCCTCATCGTCCTCCTCTAGTCTCCTCCTCCTCCTCCTCCTCTAGTCTACTTCTCATCCTCCTCCTCTAGTCTATTCCTCCTCCTCCTCCTCTAGTCTCTTCCTTATTATCCTCCTCTAGTCTACTCCTCATCGTCCTCCTCTAGTCTACTCCTCCTCATCCTCCTCTAGTCTACTCCTCATCGTCCTCCTCTAGTCTACTTCTCATCCTCCTCCTCTAGTCTACTCCTCATCGTCCTCCTCTAGTCTACTCCTCCTCATCCTCCTCTAGTCTACTCCTCCTCCTCCTCCTCCAGTCTACTTCTCATCATCCTCCTCTAGTCTCCTCCTCCTCCTCCTCCTCTAGTCTACTTCTCATCCTCCTCTTCTAGTCTATTCCTCCTCCTCCTCCTATAGTCTCTTCCTTATTATCCTCCTCTAGTCTACTCCTCCTCCTCTGCCTGACAGCACACTAACATTCTGTAGGCCATCCAAACCATGTTCTCCTCCTCTGCCTGACAGCACACTAACATTCTGTAGGCCATCCAAACCATGTTCTCCTCTTCTGCCTGACAGCACACTAACATTCTGTAGGCCATCCAAACCATGTTCTCCTCTTCTGCCTGACAGCACACTAACATTCTGTAGGCCATCTAAACCATGTTCTCCTCCTCTGCCTGACAGCACACTAACATTCTGTAGGCCATCTAAACCATGTTCTCCTCTTCTGCCTGACAGCACACTAACATTCTGTAGGCCATCTAAACCATGTTCTCCTCTTCTGCCTGACAGCACACTAACATTCTGTAGGCCATCCAAACCATGTTCTCCTCCTCTGCCTGACAGCACACTAACATTCTGTAGGCCATCCAAACCATGTTCTCCTCCTCTGCCTGACAGCACACTAACATTCTGTAGGCCATCCAAACCATGTTCTCCTCTTCTGCCTGACAGCACACTAACATTCTGTAGGCCATCTAAACCATGTTCTCCTCCTCTGCCTGACAGCACACTAACATTCTGTAGGCCATCTAAACCATGTTCTCCTCTTCTGCCTGACAGCACACTAACATTCTGTAGGCCATCTAAACCATGTTCTCCTCTTCTGCCTGACAGCACACTAACATTCTGTAGGCCATCTAAACCATGTTCTCCTCCTCTGCCTGACAGCACACTAACATTCTGTAGGCCATCCAAACCATGTTCTCTGTACATGCCTGACAGCACACTAACATTCTGTAGGCCATCCAAACCATGTTCTCCTCTTCTGCCTGACAGCACACTAACATTCTGTAGGCCATCTAAACCATGTTCTCCTCTTCTGCCTGACAGCACACTAACATTCTGTAGGCCATCTAAACCATGTTCTCCTCTTCTGCCTGACAGCACACTAACATTCTGTAGGCCATCTAAACCATGTTCTCCTCTTCTGCCTGACAGCACACTAACATTCTGTAGGCCATCCAAACCATGTTCTCCTCCTCTGCCTGACAGCACACTAACATTCTGTAGGCCATCTAAACCATGTTCTCCTCTTCTGCCTGACAGCACACTAACATTCTGTAGGCCATCCAAACCAGGTTCTCCTCCTCTGCCTGACAGCACACTAACATTCTGTAGGCCATCCAAACCATGTTCTCCTCCTCTGCCTGACAGCACACTAACATTCTGTAGGCCATCTAAACCATGTTCTCCTCTTCTGCCTGACAGCACACTAACATTCTGTAGGCCATCCAAACCATGTTCTCCTCTTCTGCCTGACAGCACACTAACATTCTGTAGGCCATCCAAACCATGTTCTCCTCTTCTGCCTGACAGCACACTAACATTCTGTAGGCCATCTAAACCATGTTCTCCTCTTCTGCCTGACAGCACACTAACATTCTGTAGGCCATCTAAACCATGTTCTCCTCCTCTGCCTGACAGCACACTAACATTCTGTAGGCCATCTAAACCATGTTCTCCTCCTCTGCCTGACAGCACACTAACATTCTGTAGGCCATCCAAACCATGTTCTCCTCCTCTGCCTGACAGCACACTAACATTCTGTAGGCCATCCAAACCATGTTCTCCTCCTCTGCCTGACAGCACACTAACATTCTGTAGGCCATCTAAACCATGTTCTCCTCTTCTGCCTGACAGCACCCTAACATTCTGTAGGCCATCCAAATCATGTTCTCCTCCTCTGCCTGACAGCACACTAACATTCTGTAGGCCATCTAAACCATGTTCTCCTCTTCTGCCTGACAGCACACTAACATTCTGTAGGCCATCCAAACCATGTTCTCCTCCTCTGCCTGACAGCACACTAACATTCTGTAGGCCATCTAAACCATGTTCTCCTCCTCTGCCTGACAGCACACTAACATTCTGTAGGCCATCCAAACCATGTTCTCCTCTTCTGCCTGACAGCACACTAACATTCTGTAGGCCATCTAAACCATGTTCTCCTCTTCTGCCTGACAGCACACTAACATTCTGTAGGCCATCTAAACCATGTTCTCCTCTTCTGCCTGACAGCACACTAACATTCTGTAGGCCATCTAAACCATGTTCTCCTCTTCTGCCTGACAGCACACTAACATTCTGTAGGCCATCCAAACCATGTTCTCCTCCTCTGCCTGACAGCACACTAACATTCTGTAGGCCATCTAAACCATGTTCTCCTCTTCTGCCTGACAGCACACTAACATTCTGTAGGCCATCCAAACCAGGTTCTCCTCCTCTGCCTGACAGCACACTAACATTCTGTAGGCCATCCAAACCATGTTCTCCTCTTCTGCCTGACAGCACACTAACATTCTGTAGGCCATCCAAACCATGTTCTCCTCCTCTGCCTGACAGCACACTAACATTCTGTAGGCCATCTAAACCATGTTCTCCTCTTCTGCCTGACAGCACACTAACATTCTGTAGGCCATCCAAACCGTGTTCTCTGTACATGCCTGACAGCACACTAACATTCTGTAGGCCATCCAAACCATGTTCTCCTCCTCTGCCTGACAGCACACTAACATTCTGTAGGCCATCCAAACCATGTTCTCCTCCTCTGCCTGACAGCACACTAACATTCTGTAGGCCATCCAAACCATGTTCTCCTCTTCTGCCTGACAGCACACTAACATTCTGTAGGCCATCTAAACCATGTTCTCCTCTTCTGCCTGACAGCACACTAACATTCTGTAGGCCATCCAAACCATGTTCTCCTCCTCTGCCTGACAGCACACTAACATTCTGTAGGCCATCCAAACCATGTTCTCCTCCTCTGCCTGACAGCACACTAACATTCTGTAGGCCATCCAAACCATGTTCTCCTCCTCTGCCTGACAGCACACTAACATTCTGTAGGCCATCCAAACCATGTTCTCCTCCTCTGCCTGACAGCACACTAACATTCTGTAGGCCATCTAAACCATGTTCTCCTCCTCTGCCTGACAGCACACTAACATTCTGTAGGCCATCTAAACCATGTTCTCCTCCTCTGCCTGACAGCACACTGTAGGCCATCCAAATCATGTTCTCCTCCTCTGCCTGACAGCACACTAACATTCTGTAGGCCATCCAAACCATGTTCTCCTCCTCTGCCTGACAGCACACTAACATTCTGTAGGCCATCCAAACCATGTTCTCCTCCTCTGCCTGACAGCACACTAACATTCTGTAGGCCATCCAAACCATGTTCTCCTCCTCTGCCTGACAGCACACTAACATTCTGTAGGCCATCCAAACCATGTTCTCCTCTTCTGCCTGACAGCACACTAACATTCTGTAGGCCATCCAAACCATGTTCTCCTCCTCTGCCTGACAGCACACTAACATTCTGTAGGCCATCCAAACCATGTTCTCCTCCTCTGCCTGACAGCACACTAACATTCTGTAGGCCATCCAAACCATGTTCTCCTCCTCTGCCTGACAGCACACTAACATTCTGTAGGCCATCTAAACCATGTTCTCCTCCTCTGCCTGACAGCACACTAACATTCTGTAGGCCATCTAAACCATGTTCTCCTCTTCTGCCTGACAGCACACTAACATTCTGTAGGCCATCTAAACCATGTTCTCCTCTTCTGCCTGACAGCACACTAACATTCTGTAGGCCATCCAAACCATGTTCTCCTCTTCTGCCTGACAGCACACTAACATTCTGTAGGCCGTCTAAACCATGTTCTCCTCTTCTGCCTGACAGCACACTAACATTCTGTAGGCCATCCAAACCATGTTCTCCTCTTCTGCCTGACAGCACACTAACATTCTGTAGGCCATCCAAACCATGTTCTCCTCCTCTGCCTGACAGCACACTAACATTCTGTAGGCCATCTAAACCATGTTCTCCTCCTCTGCCTGACAGCACACTAACATTCTGTAGGCCATCTAAACCATGTTCTCCTCCTCTGCCTGACAGCACACTAACATTCTGTAGGCCATCTAAACCATGTTCTCCTCTTCTGCCTGACAGCACACATTCTGTAGGCCATCTAACATTCTGTAGGCCATCTAAACCATGTTCTCCTCTTCTGACAGCACACTAACATTCTGTAGGCCATCTAAACCATGTTCTCCTCTTCTGCCTGACAGCACACTAACATTCTGTAGGCCATCCAAACCATGTTCTCTGTACATGCCTGACAGCACACTAACATTCTGTAGGCCATCCAAACCATGTTCTCATTCTGTACCATGTTCTGCCTGACAGCACACTAACATTCTGTAGGCCATCCAAACCATGTTCTCTGTACATGCCTGACAGCACACTAACATTCTGTAGGCCATCTAAACCATGTTCTCCTCTTCTGCCTGACAGCACACTAACATTCTGTAGGCCATCCAAACCATGTTCTCTGTACATGCCTGACAGCACACTAACATTCTGTAGGCCATCCAAACCATGTTCTCTGTACATGCCTGACAGCACACTAACATTCTGTAGGCCATCCAAACCATGTTCTCTGTACATGCCTGACAGCACACTAACATTCTGTAGGCCATCCAAACCATGTTCTCCTCTTCTGCCTGACAGCACACTAACATTCTGTAGGCCATCCAAACCATGTTCTCCTCCTCTGCCTGACAGCACACTAACATTCTGTAGGCCATCTAAACCATGTTCTCACAGCACACTAACATTCTGTAGGCCATCTAAACCATGTTCTCCTCCTCTGCCTGACAGCACACTAACATTCTGTAGGCCATCTAAACCATGTTCTCCTCTTCTGCCTGACAGCACACTAACATTCTGTAGGCCATCTAAACCATGTTCTCCTCTTCTGGCTGACAGCACACTAACATTCTGTAGGCCATCTAAACCATGTTCTCCTCTTCTGCCTGACAGCACACTAACATTCTGTAGGCCATCCAAACTCTGTACATGCCTGACAGCACACTAACATTCTGTAGGCCATCCAAACCATGTTCTCTGTACATGCCTGACAGCATCCAAACCATGTTCACAGCACACTAACATTCTGTAGGCCATCCAAACCATGTTCTCCTCCTCTGCCTGACAGCACACTAACATTCTGTAGGCCATCTAAACCATGTTCTCCTCTCCTCTCTGCCTGACAGCACACTAACATTCTGTAGGCCATCTAAACCATGTTCTCCTCCTCTGCCTGACAGCACACTAACATTCTGTAGGCCATCTAAACCATGTTCTCCTCTTCTGCCTGACAGCACACTAACATTCTGTAGGCCATCTAAACCATGTTCTCCTCTTCTGCCTGACAGCACACTAACATTCTGTAGGCCATCTAAACCATGTTCTCCTCTTCTGCCTGACAGCACACTAACATTCTGTAGGCCATCCAAACCATGTTCTCTGTACATGCCTGACAGCACACTAACATTCTGTAGGCCATCCAAACCATGTTCTCTGTACATGCCTGACAGCACACTAACATTCTGTAGGCCATCCAAACCATGTTCTCTGTACATGCCTGACAGCACACTAACATTCTGTAGGCCATCTAAACCATGTTCTCCTCCTCTGCCTGACAGCACACTAACATTCTGTAGGCCATCTAAACCATGTTCTCCTCCTCTGCCTGACAGCACACTAACATTCTGTAGGCCATCTAAACCATGTTCTCCTCCTCTGCCTGACTGTAGGCCATCCAAACCATGTTCTCTGTTCACCTGAACATTTCTGTAGGCCATCTAAACCATGTTCTCCTCCTCTGCCTGACAGCACACTAACATTCTGTAGGCCATCCAAACCATGTTCTCCTGCCTGACAGCACACTAACATTCTGTAGGCCATCTAAACCATGTTCTCCTCCTCTGCCTGACAGCACACTAACATTCTGTAGGCCATCTAAACCATGTTCTCCTCCTCTGCCTGACAGCACACTAACATTCTGTAGGCCATCCAAACCATGTTCTCCTCCTCTGCCTGACAGCACACTAACATTCTGTAGGCCATCCAAACCATGTTCTCCTCCTCTGCCTGACAGCACACTAACATTCTGTAGGCCATCTAAACCATGTTCTCCTCCTCTGCCTGACAGCACACTAACATTCTGTAGGCCATCTAAACCATGTTCTCCTCTTCTGCCTGACAGCACACTAACATTCTGTAGGCCATCCAAACCATGTTCTCTGTACATGCCTGACAGCACACTAACATTCTGTAGGCCATCTAAACCATGTTCTCCTCCTCTGCCTGACAGCACACTAACATTCTGTAGGCCATCCAAACCATGTTCTCCTCCTCTGCCTCTGATCCAAACCATGTTCTCTGTACATGCCTGACACTAACATTCTGTAGGCCATCCAAACCATGTTCTCCTCCTCTGCCTGACAGCACACTAACATTCTGTAGGCCATCTAAACCATGTTCTCCTCCTCTGCCTGACAGCACACTAACATTCTGTAGGCCATCTCCTCCTCTGCCTGACCATGTTCTCCATCCCATGTTCTGCCTGACAGCACACTAACATTCTGTAGGCCATCCAAACCATGTTCTCCTCCTCTGCCTGACAGCACACTAACATTCTGTAGGCCATCAAACCATGTTCTCCTCCTCTGCCTGACAGCACACTAACATTCTGTAGGCCATCTAAACCATGTTCTCCTCCTCTGCCTGACAGCACACTAACATTCTGTAGGCCATCTAAACCATGTTCTCCTCCTCTGCCTGACAGCACACTAACATTCTGTAGGCCATCCAAATCATGTTCTCCTCCTCTGCCTGACAGCACACTAACATTCTGTAGGCCATCCAAAACCATGTTCTCCTCCTCTGCCTGACAGCACCACTAACATTCTGTGACAGGCCATCCAAACCATGTTCTCCTCCTCTGCCTGACAGCACACTAACATTCTGTAGGCCATCCAAACCATGTTCTCCTCCTCTGCCTGACAGCACACTAACATTCTGTAGGCCATCCAAACCATGTTCTCCTCTTCTGCCTGACAGCACACTAACATTCTGTAGGCCATCCAAACCATGTTCTCTGTACATGCCTGACAGCACACTAACATTCTGTAGGCCGTCTAAACCATGTTCTCCTCTTCTGCCTGACAGCACACTAACATTCTGTAGGCCATCCAAACCATGTTCTCCTCTTCTGCCTGACAGCACACTAACATTCTGTAGGCCGTCTAAACCATGTTCTCCTCTTCTGCCTGACAGCACACTAACATTCTGTAGGCCATCCAAACCATGTTCTCCTCTTCTGCCTGACAGCACACTAACATTCTGTAGGCCATCCAAACCATGTTCTCCTCCTCTGCCTGACAGCACACTAACATTCTGTAGGCCATCTAAACCATGTTCTCCTCCTCTGCCTGACAGCACACTAACATTCTGTAGGCCATCTAAACCATGTTCTCCTCCTCTGCCTGACAGCACACTAACATTCTGTAGGCCATCTAAACCATGTTCTCCTCTTCTGCCTGACAGCACACTAACATTCTGTAGGCCATCTAAACCATGTTCTCCTCTTCTGGCTGACAGCACACAAACATTCTGTAGGCCATCTAAACCATGTTCTCCTCTTCTGCCTGACAGCACACTAACATTCTGTAGGCCATCCAAACCATGTTCTCTGTACATGCCTGACAGCACACTAACATTCTGTAGGCCATCCAAACCATGTTCTCTGTACATGCCTGACAGCACACTAACATTCTGTAGGCCATCCAAACCATGTTCTCTGTACATGCCTGACAGCACACTAACATTCTGTAGGCCATCTAAACCATGTTCTCCTCCTCTGCCTGACAGCACACTAACATTCTGTAGGCCATCTAAACCATGTTCTCCTCCTCTGCCTGACAGCACACTAACATTCTGTAGGCCATCTAAACCATGTTCTCCTCCTCTGCTTGACAGCACACTAACATTCTGTAGGCCATCCAAACCATGTTCTCTGTACATGCCTGACAGCACACTAACATTCTGTAGGCCATCTAAACCATGTTCTCCTCCTCTGCCTGACAGCACACTAACATTGTGTAGGCCATCCAAACCATGTTCTCCTCTTCTGCCTGACAGCACACTAACATTCTGTAGGCCATCTAAACCATGTTCTCCTCCTCTGCCTGACAGCACACTAACATTCTGTAGGCCATCTAAACCATGTTCTCCTCCTCTGCCTGACAGCACACTAACATTCTGTAGGCCATCCAAACCATGTTCTCCTCCTCTGCCTGACAGCACACTAACATTCTGTAGGCCATCCAAACCATGTTCTCCTCCTCTGCCTGACAGCACACTAACATTCTGTAGGCCATCTAAACCATGTTCTCCTCCTCTGCCTGACAGCACACTAACATTCTGTAGGCCATCTAAACCATGTTCTCCTCTTCTGCCTGACAGCACACTAACATTCTGTAGGCCATCCAAACCATGTTCTCTGTACATGCCTGACAGCACACTAACATTCTGTAGGCCATCTAAACCATGTTCTCCTCCTCTGCCTGACAGCACACTAACATTCTGTAGGCCATCCAAACCATGTTCTCCTCCTCTGCCTGACAGCACACTAACATTCTGTAGGCCATCCAAACCATGTTCTCTGTACATGCCTGACAGCACACTAACATTCTGTAGGCCATCCAAACCATGTTCTCTGTACATGCCTGACAGCACACTAACATTCTGTAGGCCATCTAAACCATGTTCTCCTCCTCTGCCTGACAGCACACTAACATTCTGTAGGCCATCTAAACCATGTTCTCCTCTTCTGCCTGACAGCACACTAACATTCTGTAGGCCATCTAAACCATGTTCTCCTCTTCTGGCTGACAGCACACAAACATTCTGTAGGCCATCTAAACCATGTTCTCCTCTTCTGCCTGACAGCACACTAACATTCTGTAGGCCATCCAAACCATGTTCTCTGTACATGCCTGACAGCACACTAACATTCTGTAGGCCATCTAAACCATGTTCTCCTCTTCTGCCTGACAGCACACTAACATTCTGTAGGCCATCCAAACCATGTTCTCCTCTTCTGCCTGACAGCACACTAACATTCTGTAGGCCGTCTAAACCATGTTCTCCTCTTCTGCCTGACAGCACACTAACATTCTGTAGGCCATCCAAACCATGTTCTCCTCTTCTGCCTGACAGCACACTAACATTCTGTAGGCCATCTAAACCATGTTCTCCTCTTCTGCCTGACAGCACACTAACATTCTGTAGGCCATCTAAACCATGTTCTCCTCCTCTGCCTGACAGCACACTAACATTCTGTAGGCCATCTAAACCATGTTCTCCTCCTCTGCCTGACAGCACACTAACATTCTGTAGGCCATCCAAACCATGTTCTCCTCCTCTGCCTGACAGCACACTAACATTCTGTAGGCCATCCAAACCATGTTCTCCTCCTCTGCCTGACAGCACACTAACATTCTGTAGGCCATCTAAACCATGTTCTCCTCTTCTGCCTGACAGCACACTAACATTCTGTAGGCCATCTAAACCATGTTCTCCTCTTCTGGCTGACAGCACACAAACATTCTGTAGGCCATCTAAACCATGTTCTCCTCTTCTGCCTGACAGCACACTAACATTCTGTAGGCCATCCAAACCATGTTCTCTGTACATGCCTGACAGCACACTAACATTCTGTAGGCCATCCAAACCATGTTCTCTGTACATGCCTGACAGCACACTAACATTCTGTAGGCCATCCAAACCATGTTCTCTGTACATGCCTGACAGCACACTAACATTCTGTAGGCCATCTAAACCATGTTCTCCTCCTCTGCCTGACAGCACACTAACATTCTGTAGGCCATCTAAACCATGTTCTCCTCCTCTGCCTGACAGCACACTAACATTCTGTAGGCCATCTAAACCATGTTCTCCTCCTCTGCTTGACAGCACACTAACATTCTGTAGGCCATCCAAACCATGTTCTCTGTACATGCCTGACCTGCACACTAACATTCTGTAGGCCATCTAAACCATGTTCTCCTCCTCTGCCTGACAGCACACTAACATTCTGTAGGCCATCTAAACCATGTTCTCCTCCTCTGCCTGACAGCACACTAACATTGTGTAGGCCATCCAAACCATGTTCTCCTCTTCTGCCTGACAGCACACTAACATTCTGTAGGCCATCTAAACCATGTTCTCCTCCTCTGCCTGACAGCACACTAACATTCTGTAGGCCATCTAAACCATGTTCTCCTCCTCTGCCTGACAGCACACTAACATTCTGTAGGCCATCCAAACCATGTTCTCCTCCTCTGCCTGACAGCACACTAACATTCTGTAGGCCATCTAAACCATGTTCTCCTCCTCTGCCTGACAGCACACTAACATTCTGTAGGCCATCTAAACCATGTTCTCCTCTTCTGCCTGACAGCACACTAACATTCTGTAGGCCATCCAAACCATGTTCTCCTCCTCTGCCTGACAGCACACTAACATTCTGTAGGCCATCTAAACCATGTTCTCCTCCTCTGCCTGACAGCACACTAACATTCTGTAGGCCATCTAAACCATGTTCTCCTCCTCTGCCTGACAGCACACTAACATTCTGTAGGCCATCTAAACCATGTTCTCCTCTTCTGCCTGACAGCACACTAACATTCTGTAGGCCATCTAAACCATGTTCTCCTCTTCTGGCTGACAGCACACAAACATTCTGTAGGCCATCTAAACCATGTTCTCCTCTTCTGCCTGACAGCACACTAACATTCTGTAGGCCATCCAAACCATGTTCTCTGTACATGCCTGACAGCACACTAACATTCTGTAGGCCATCTAAACCATGTTCTCCTCCTCTGCTTGACAGCACACTAACATTCTGTAGGCCATCCAAACCATGTTCTCTGTACATGCCTGACAGCACACTAACATTCTGTAGGCCATCTAAACCATGTTCTCCTCCTCTGCCTGACAGCACACTAACATTCTGTAGGCCATCTAAACCATGTTCTCCTCCTCTGCCTGACAGCACACTAACATTGTGTAGGCCATCCAAACCATGTTCTCCTCTTCTGCCTGACAGCACACTAACATTCTGTAGGCCATCTAAACCATGTTCTCCTCCTCTGCCTGACAGCACACTAACATTCTGTAGGCCATCTAAACCATGTTCTCCTCCTCTGCCTGACAGCACACTAACATTCTGTAGGCCATCCAAACCATGTTCTCCTCCTCTGCCTGACAGCACACTAACATTCTGTAGGCCATCCAAACCATGTTCTCCTCCTCTGCCTGACAGCACACTAACATTCTGTAGGCCATCCAAACCATGTTCTCCTCCTCTGCCTGACAGCACACTAACATTCTGTAGGCCATCTAAACCATGTTCTCCTCCTCTGCCTGACAGCACACTAACATTCTGTAGGCCATCTAAACCATGTTCTCCTCTTCTGCCTGACAGCACACTAACATTCTGTAGGCCATCCAAACCATGTTCTCCTCCTCTGCCTGACAGCACACTAACATTCTGTAGGCCATCTAAACCATGTTCTCCTCCTCTGCCTGACAGCACACTAACATTCTGTAGGCCATCTAAACCATGTTCTCCTCCTCTGCCTGACAGCACACTAACATTCTGTAGGCCATCTAAACCATGTTCTCCTCTTCTGCCTGACAGCACACTAACATTCTGTAGGCCATCTAAACCATGTTCTCCTCTTCTGGCTGACAGCACACAAACATTCTGTAGGCCATCTAAACCATGTTCTCCTCTTCTGCCTGACAGCACACTAACATTCTGTAGGCCATCCAAACCATGTTCTCTGTACATGCCTGACAGCACACTAACATTCTGTAGGCCGTCTAAACCATGTTCTCCTCTTCTGCCTGACAGCACACTAACATTCTGTAGGCCATCTAAACCATGTTCTCCTCTTCTGCCTGACAGCACACTAACATTCTGTAGGCCATCTAAACCATGTTCTCCTCCTCTGCCTGACAGCACACTAACATTCTGTAGGCCATCTAAACCATGTTCTCCTCCTCTGCCTGACAGCACACTAACATTCTGTAGGCCATCCAAACCATGTTCTCCTCCTCTGCCTCACAGCACACTAACATTCTGTAGGCCATCCAAACCATGTTCTCTGTCCTCTGCCTGACAGCACACTAACATTCTGTAGGCCATCCAAACCATGTTCTCTCCTCTGCCTGACAGCACACTAACATTCTGTAGGCCATCTAAACCATGTTCTCCTCCTTCTGCCTGACAGCACACTAACATTCTGTAGGCCATCTAAACCATGTTCTCCTCCTCTGCCTGACAGCACACTAACATTCTGTAGGCCATCCAAACCATGTTCTCCTCCTCTGCCTGACAGCACACTAACATTCTGTAGGCCATCTAAACCATGTTCTCCTCCTCTGCCTGACAGCACACTAACATTCTGTAGGCCATCCAAACCATGTTCTCCTCCTCTGCCTGACAGCACACTAACATTCTGTAGGCCATCCAAACCATGTTCTCCTCCTCTGCCTGACAGCACACTAACATTCTGTAGGCCATCTAAACCATGTTCTCCTCTTCTGGCTGACAGCACACAAACATTCTGTAGGCCATCCAAACCATGTTCTCTGTACATGCCTGACAGCACACTAACATTCTGTAGGCCATCCAAACCATGTTCTCTGTACATGCCTGACAGCACACTAACATTCTGTAGGCCATTCAAACCATGTTCTCTGTACATGCCTGACAGCACACTAACATTCTGTAGGCCATCTAAACCATGTTCTCCTCCTCTGCCTGACAGCACACTAACATTCTGTAGGCCATCCAAACCATGTTCTCTGTACATGCCTGACAGCACACTAACATTCTGTAGGCCATCTAAACCATGTTCTCCTCCTCT
Organism: Oncorhynchus nerka; assembly: GCF_034236695.1. Lineage (NCBI taxonomy): Eukaryota > Metazoa > Chordata > Actinopteri > Salmoniformes > Salmonidae > Oncorhynchus > Oncorhynchus nerka. The sequence goes on along the minus strand of NC_088401.1, from coordinate 76,326,426 downwards.
GCCTGACAGCACACTAACATTCTGTAGGCCATCTAAACCATGTTCTCCTCCTCTGCCTGACAGCACACTAACATTCTGTAGGCCATCCAAACCATGTTCTCCTCCTCTGCCTGACAGCACACTAACATTCTGTAGGCCATCCAAACCATGTTCTCCTCTTCTGCCTGACAGCACACTAACATTCTGTAGGCCATCCAAACCATGTTCTCCTCCTCTGCCTGACAGCACACTAACATTCTGTAGGCCATCTAAACCATGTTCTCCTCCTCTGCCTGACAGCACACTAACATTCTGTAGGCCATCCAATGACATCTTCCTCACGACCAAAGACATGATACCTGCTCTCACACATCAAATATACACACAACACAGCCTTTTCCTGGTAAAGTAAGGGGTTATTCCTGCATGTATCTAAAGCTGGGCTTTAGAGTTTATTTCCTCAGTCACAGTGAAACCATTTGTGTGTGTGTGTGTGTGTGTGTCCTCATCCCAGCAAAGCGTGAGATTGTTGGTTGTTCAGTGGTGAGGACAATGACCATGTGGCTTCCCTGGGCGCACTGTATGTGTGTGTGTGCGTGTGTGTGTGTGTGTGTGCATGCTTGTGTATGTGTACGCAAATGTGTATTTAATCTGTGTGTATCTCCCCCGTTCAGGAAGCCGTTCCCTATCGGAGACAGAGTGACGTTCAGTGGGAAGGACTGTGTGTGTCAACAGTGTTCTCACACACTCGTCACCTCCAACGAACCAATCAAGATCCATGGACCCAGCCGTAAGTCCCGCCCTCATTACCTCGAGACTTGGATCTGGAGGTCTTCACGGGTCCAAAATGGACCTGGAGTATTCCCTCCCGGACCCAATGTATGCATATATTTATTTTTGAATATAGAAACCCGTTCTGAATGGACCCGAGGACAACTAGACTGCCCCATGTAGACCTGGTCGGGTCCAGGCCCAGTCCTAGTGAGGGAAGCAGCAGAAAATTCATTTTTTAAGCTACTTTGTTAACTGGAGCTGATAAAGCATGAGAGGAGGGAGAGAGATGCCATTCTAGCAAGTGGGGGAGGGGCTGTACTGTGAGCAACTGACATGGAGAGCAGGGAGGAGGAAAGGAGAGATGAAAGACAGCAACCAACCAACCTGACTCACGCTATAGTAGAATAATAGCTGCAATAGCTAGGTTATTTATCGTCCACGATGATAATGTGGTACTTGTCTTGGACTGCATCAAACCGGAACGAGAAGCTAGTTAAGCTAGCTAGCTACACGCACCACGCTCCACTCTCGTGAAAAGCAAGAGCAGGAGCATAAATTATACAATTGCTTTCTCTCTCTACTGCAGCAGTTGCATTCGGATCTATGCGGTCCCTTCCGGACAACTCCGTTAAAATTACACTTACCCGAGACCCGTGACAATCATATCAGACCTGACCTAGACCTGTGACATTAATTTGAATTCTAGATTCAGACCCGCTCAGGTCTCGGATCAGGTCTAGGGTATTCAGGTACTGGTGGATCTGAGAGGAACTCTACTTGGAACCAATCTAGAACTAACCTCTAGACCACACCCCTTTCGTATGACCCAATCTAGAATCAACCCCTCAACCACACCCCTTTAGGGTGACAATCTAGAACTAACCCCAAGACTACACCCCTTTAGGGTGACCCAATCAAGAACCAACCCCTATTCCTCCACCACACCCCTTTAGGGTGGATCAATCATGAACCAACCCCTAGACCTGACCCATTTAGGGTGACACACTCTAGAACCAACCCCTAGACCACACCCCTTTAGGGTGACACAATCTAGAACCAACCCCTAGACCACACCCCCTTTAGGGGTCTGCAGGTATAGGGCTGATACACTGAGTTGATACACACATTGTTGGGTATAGATACATTAGCCCCTCAGGTTTGTCCCCCTCTCGCTTCTTTTCACTTATCCCCCTAATTCTCACCACTTTTCTTCACCTCTTTCTCCCACCCCTCCTCCTCCCCCTCCACTCTCCCTCCTCTCTCTCCGTGTCTCCGCCCTCTCTCTCCCTCTCTCCCTCCGTCTCTCCCTACCTCCCTCGCCCCCCTCTGCCTCCCTGTCCCCTTCTCTCCCCCCTCCCTCATCCTCTCCACCTTCCTCTCCCCATCTCCCTCCTTCCTCTCTCCAGACTGTTCAGGGTGTGGAGAGGATATAAAACAGGGACAGTCTCTGCTGGCGTTGGAGAAACAGTGGCATGTCAGCTGCTTCAAGTGTCTAACCTGCAACATGGTCCTCACTGGGGAATACATCAGCAAGTCAGTACACACACACACACACACACACACGTACAGACATTCTTTATTTTTACTACTTTATACATTTTGGAATAATAGTGAAGACATCAAAACTATGAAATAACACATGTGAATCATGATGTGAATCATGTAGTAACCCAAAAAGTGTTAAACACATATATTTTAGATTTGAGATGCATTCCAGGTGACTACCTCATGAAGCTGGTTGAGAGAATGCCAAGAGGTGTGCAAAGCTGTCATCAAGGCAAAGGGTGGCTACTTTGAAGAATCTCAAATACACTTTTTTGGTTACGACGTGTTATTTCATAGTTTTGATGTTATTCTACCATGTAGAAAATATTAAAAATAAAGAAAACCCATGGAATGAATGTGTCTAAACTTTTAACTTGTACTATATATACACAAACAGACACACCACACCACACACACACACACAAACAGACACACCACACACACACACACACAAACAGACACACCACACACACACAAACAGACACACCACACACACACACACAAACAGACACAGAGAGACAGACAAAATACACACACACACACACACACACTCACACACACACCTTTGATTGGGTGTTTAACCCTTTGTGTTTCAGGGACAACGTGCCGTACTGTGAGTCTGACTACCACGCCCAGTTTGGGGTTAAGTGTGAGACGTGCAGCAGATACATCAGTGGACGGGTACTGGAGGTGAGCACTCATACACACTCCCCCTGGGGACCTATGCTATCCTCTCCTCACCTCCTCTCACCTCTCTTCTCCATCAGTCTCTCTCTGGGTTGTTAACAGCTTCTACAACATGCCTGGCTTCATCTGCTGCCCTGCGTGCGTGTTTCGTGCGTCCGATTAATCGGCCGATTTTTATATATATTTGTAATTAATGACAATTACAACGATACAAAATGAACAATAAACACATTTATTTTAACTTAATATAATACATAAATAAAATACATTTAGTCTCAAATAAATAAGAAAACATGTTCAATTTGGTTTAAATAATGCAAAAACACAGTGTTGGAGAAGAAAGTAAAAGTGCAGTATGTGCCATGTAAAAAAGCTAACGTTTATGTTCCTTGCTCAGAACACGAGAACATATGAAAGCTGGTGGTGTCTTTTAACATGAGTTGTCAATATTACCAGTTATTCCCAGTTGCCACCTGAGACTGACAGAGGAAGCACTGATCTGTAGAGGAAATGAACATTACACTGATCTGTAGAGGAAATGAACATTACACTGATCTGTAGAGCAAATGAACATTACACTGATCTGTAGAGGAAATGAACATTACACTGATCTGTAGAGGAAATTAACATTACACTGATCTGTAGAGGAAATGAACGTTACACTGATCTGTAGAGTAAATGAACATTACACTGATCTGTAGAGGAAATGAACATTACACTGATCTGTAGAGCAAATGAACATTACACTGATCTGTGGAGGAAATGAACATTACACTGATCTGTAGAGGAAATTAACATTACACTGATCTGTAGAGGAAATGAACATTACACTGATCTGTAGAGGAAATGAACATTACACTGATCTGTACAGGAACCTCACATTACATGCAGCTTAGGCAATCTCTCGCTATCTCTCACACACACATACACACTCATTATTTCAAATAGACGCTCTACATCTCATCTCTCTATTTCTCCCTCCCTCCATCTCTCTCTCTGACACCTCCTCACCTGCCTCACCCTCTCTTTATAATGTGTTTAGGTGACCCAGAGGGATTGTTGTGCTAATTACTGTAGGAAGGCAGAGCTCATGCTATGTCCCAAATGGCACCCTTTTCCCAACATAGTGTCCTACTTTTGACTAGAGCCCTATGGGTCCTAGTTCACTACCTAGGAATAGGGTGCCATTTGGGAGGAATCCTCATAGTAGGAGCCGTTGAAAAGAGGGTCGTTATGAGAACCATCATTATTATCCCACTGATAAGCTATCATTAAATAGGAGACCACTGGTAACTGACGATTAGGATGATTAGCTATCATTAAGTAGGAGACCACTGGTGACCACTGTTAAATGATAATTAGGATGATTAGTTATCATTAAGTAGGAGACCACTGTTAAATGATGATTAGGATGATTAGTTATCATTAAGTAGGAGACCACTGGTAACTGACGATTAGGATGATTAGCTATCATTAAGTAGGAGACCACTGGTAACTGACGATTAGGATGATTAGCTATCATTAAATAGGAGACCACTGGTAACTGACGATTAGGATGATTAGCTATCATTAAATAGGAGACCACTGGTGATCACTGTTAAATGACGATTAGGATGATAAGCTATCTGCAAAGGGGACAGGATGACTGTACCCTATTGAGGGGAGGATGGATGGGGCCATGTATCACAAGATCTTGGCCAACAACCTCCTTCCCTCAGTAAGAGCATTGAAGATGGGTCATGGCTTGGTCTTCCAGCATGACAACGACCTGAACCACACAGCCAGGGCAACTAAGGAGTGGCTCCGTAAGAAGCATCTCAGGGTCCTGGAGTGGCCTAGCCAGTCTCCAGACCTGAACCCAATAGAAAATCTTTGGAGGGAGCTGAAAGTCCGTATTGCCCAGCGACAGCCCCGAAACCTGAAGGATCTGGAGAAGGTCTGTATGGAGGAGTGGGCCAAAATCCCTGCTGCAGTGTGTGCAAGCCTGGTCAAGAACTACAGGAAACATATGATCTCTGTAATTGCAAACAAAGTTTTCTGTACCAAATATTAAGTTCTGCTTATGTCATGCAATAAAATGCAAATTAATTACTTAAAAATCATACAATTTGATGTTCTGGATTTTTGTTTTAGATTCTGTCTCTCACAGTTGAAGTGTACCTATGATAAAAATTACAGACCTCTACATGCTTTGTAAGTGGGAAAACATGCAAAATTGGCAGTGTATCAAATACAGTACTTGTTCTCCCCACTGTATATATACAGTGTTGTAACAATTTTCAAATGGTTAAAGTACACAAGGGAAAATAAATAAGCATAAATATGGGTTGTATTTACAATGATGTTTTTTCTTCACTGCTTGCCCTTTATTGTGGCAACAGGTCATAAATCTTGCTGCTGTGATGGCACACTGGAATTTCACCCAGTAGATATGGGAGTTATCAAAATTGGGTTTGTTTTCAAATTCTTTGTTGATCTGTGTAATCTCAGGGGAATATGTGTCTCTAATATGGTCATACATTGGACAGGAGGTTAGGAAGTGCAGCTCAGTTTCCACCTCATTTTGTGAGCAGTGTGCACATAGCCTGTCTTCTTTTGAGAGCCATATCTGCCTACGGCGACCTTTCTCAATAGCAAGGCTATGCTCACTGAGTCTGTATATAGTCAAAGGTTTCTTTAAGTTTAGGTCAGTCACGGGTGTCAGGTATTCTGCCACTGTGTACTCTCTGTTTAGGGCCAAATAGCTTTCTAGTTTGCTTTGTTTTTTTGGTTAATTCTTTCCAATGTGTCAAGTAATTATCTTTTTGTTTTCTCATGATTTAGTTGGGTAATTGTGCTGCTGTCCTGGGGCTCTGTGGGGTGTGTTTGTGTTTGTGTTTGTGAACAGAGCCCCAGGACCAGCTTCTTGCTTAGGGGACTCTTCTCCAGGTTCATTTTGGCATTTCACCCAATACATATATTTTATATTTTCAAATTCTTTGTACTGAATGATAATTTTGGGAAATAAGGATTCTCTTAGATCTGAGTATTTGTCACAGTGTAATAGGAAATGCATCCATGTCTCTACCTCTTCCCGGGGTCAGAGTGAGAACAGCCTGTCCTCTCTGGGCAGCCAGGTTTGTCTGTGATGACCTGTCTCTATAGCCAGGCTGTGCTCTCTGGGCAGCCAGGTTTGTCTGTGATGACCTGTCTCTATAGCCAGGCTGTGCTCACTGGGCAGCCAGGTTTGTCTGTGATGACCTGTCTCTATAGCCAGGCTGTGCTCACTGGGCAGCCAGGTTTGTCTGTGATGACCTGTCTCTATAGCCAGCCTGTCCTCTCTGGGCAGCCAGGTTTGTCTGTGATGACCTGTCTCTATAGCCAGGCTGTCCTCTCTGGGCAGCCAGGTTTGTCTGTGATGACCTGTCTCTATAGCCAGGCTGTCCTCTCTGGGCAGCCAGGTTTGTCTGTGATGACCAGGTCTCTATAGCCAGACTGTCCTCTCTGGGCAGCCAGGTTTGTCTGTGATGACCTGTCTCTATAGCCAGGCTGTCCTCTCTGGGCAGCCAGGTTTGTCTGTGATGACCTGTCTCTATAGCCAGGCTGTCCTCTCTGGGCAGCCAGGTTTGTCTGTGATGACCTGTCTCTATAGCCAGGCTGTGCTCACTGGGCAGCCAGGTTTGTCTGTGATGACCTGTCTCTATAGCCAGGCTGTGCTCACTGGGCAGCCAGGTTTGTCTGTGATGACCTGTCTCTATAGCCAGGCTGTGCTCTCTGGGCAGCCAGGTTTGTCTGTGATGACCTGTCTCTATAGCCAGGCTGTGCTCTCTGGGCAGCCAGGTTTGTCTGTGATGACCTGTCTCTATAGCCAGGCTGTCCTCTCTGGGCAGCCAGGTTTGTCTGTGATGACCAGGTCTCTATAGCCAGACTGTGCTCACTGAGTCTGTACCCAGTCAATGTTTTCCTCAGTTTTCTATCAGTCACAGTGGTCAGATAGTCTGCCACCAAGTACTGTCTGTTTAGAGCCAAATCGCATTGACGTTTACTTAGATTTTTTGTGGTTTCTTTCCAATAGGTGATATATTTTGTTTTGTTTTGTGATGATTTGGTTGGGCCAGATTTTCTCAGGCTCTATGGGGTTGGTTTAGGTTAGTGAACTGAGCCTCAGAACCAGCTGGCTGAGGGGACTCTTCTCTTGTTTCATCTCTTGACATTGTAGGGCTGTGTGATGAAATGTTTTGAAGTCACTTGTTTTAGATGGTTGTAAGATGTAATATCTCTTTTTTCTATTTGAATGAGCAGGGGGTGGTGGCCCAGTTCTGATCTACATGCGTTATTTGGAGGTTTTCTTTGCTCTTGCAATACAGTCTGGCAAAACTCTGCATGCAATATTTCAATTGGATGTTTGTCCCATTTGGTGAATTCATTATTAGAGAGTGGACCCTATACTTCACTGCCATATAGAGCAATTGGTTCTATTACTGATTGGAACATTTTGAGACAGATTCTGGATTGGAATTTAGATTTGAATGTTCCTTTTAATGGCATAGAATGCTCTTCTTGCTTTGTCTCTCAGCTCGTTCACAGCCATGTGAAAGCTACCTGTGTTGTTGATATTTAATCCTAGATACTTGTTGTTTTGGGTGTGTTCTAATACAACTGGATATAATTGTATTGTTTTTTTTTCAGGTTAACTGTCAGAGCCCAGGTCTGACAGAACCTGTGATTAACCGTTAAAGGCCAGGTCCAACATAACCTGTGGTTAACCGTCAGAGCCCAGATCTGACAGAACCTGTGCAGATGATCTAGGTGCTGCTGTAACCCCTCTTTAGTGGGAGACAGCAGCTCCAGGTCATCTGCGTACAGCAGGCACTTGATTTCAGTGTTGTGTAGGGTGAGACCAGGTGCAGCAGATTATTCTAATGTGTTTGTCAATTCATTAATGTAGATGTTCAACAGTGTTGGACTTATTGGGCAGCCCTGTTTCACTCTCCGTCCGTGAGAGAAGAAGTCTGTTTGCTTGTTACCAATTTTAACTGCACATTTGTTTTTAGTGTACATTGATTTAATAACATCATATGTTTTCCTTCCAATGCCACTTTCTATTAGTCTATAAAAATACCTTTGTGCCAAATTGAATCAAATGCTTTCTTGAAGTCTACAAATCACGAGTTGTGCCTTTGATGTGGACACCAAGGAACTTGAAGCTCTCAATCTGCTCCACTTCAGCCCCGTCAATGAGAATGGGGGTGTGCACGGTCCTCCTTTTCCTGTAGTCCACAATCATCTCCTTTGTCTTGATCACGTTGAGGGAGAAGTTGTTGTCATCGTTGTTGGTGATCAGGCCTACCACTGTTGTGTCATCTGCAAACTTGATGATGGTGTTGGAGTCGCACCTGGCCATGCTGTCACGAATGTACAGGAAGGGACTGAGCACACACCCCTGAGGGTCCCCTGTATTGAGGATCAGCGTGGCGGATGTGTTGTTACCTACAGTACTGCTGCCAAGGGATGAGGTGTACAGTTGAAGTCGGAAGTTTACATACACCTTAGCCAAATACATTTCAACTCAGTTTTTCACAATTCTTGACATTTAATCCTAGTAAAAATTCACTGTCTTAGGTCAGTTAGGATCACCACTTTACTTGAAGAATGTGAAATGTCAGCAAAGCACCCCCACAACATGATGCAGCCACCCCGTGCTTACAAGCCTCCCCCTTTTTCCTCCAAACACAACGATGGTCATTATGGCCAAACAGTACGATCTTTGTCTCCATGTGCAGTTGAAAACTTTATGCCGGTTTTGGAGCAGTGGCTTTTTCCTTGCTGAGCGGCCTTTCAGGTTATGTCGATATAGGACTCATTTTACTGTGGATATAGATACTTTTGTACCTGTTTCCTCCAGCATCTACACAGGGTCCTTTGCTGTTGTTCTGGGATTGATTTGCACTTTTCGCACCAAAGTATGTTCATCTCTAGGAGACAGAACACGTCTCCTTCCTGAGCGGTATGACGGCTGCGTGGTCCCGTGGTGTTTATACTTGCATACTATTGTTTGTACCGATGAACGTGGTACCTTCAGGCGTTTGGACATTGCTCCCAAGGATGAACCAGACTTTTGGAGGTCTACAATT
>NC_088401.1:76239828-76314828 GCF_034236695.1 Oncorhynchus nerka | reverse complement strand
ATTGTTCATATAGGCCGAATACAACAGCTGTACTCTTTACGTGAAATGCTTACTTACGAGCCTTTCCCAATGTTGCAGAGTTACAAAATTATAATAAAAAGAAAAATGGTAACGCAAGAGGAATAAAACCCACAAGAATGGAGCTATGTACAGGAAGTACCAGTACCATATCAATGTGGAGCTATATACAGGAAGTACCAGTACCAGATCAATGTGGAGCTATATACAGGAAGTACCAGTACCAGAACAATGTGGAGCTATATACAGGGAGTACCAGTACCAGATCAATGTGGAGCTATATACAGAGAGTACCAGTACCAGATCAATGTGGAGCTATGTACAGGAAGTACCAGATCAATGTGGAATATATACAGGAAGTACCAGTATCAGATCAATGTGGACCTATATACAGAGAGTACCAGTACAGGATCAATGTGAAGCTATATACAGAGAGTACCAGTACCAGATCAATGTGGAGCTATGTACAGGAAGTACCAGATCAATGTGGAGCTATATACAGGAAGTACCAGTACCAGATCAATTTGGAGCTATATACAGGGAGTACCAGTACCAGATTAATGTGGAGCTATATACAGGGAGTACCAGTACCAGATCAATGTGGAGCTATATACAGAGAGTACCAGTACCAGATCAATGTGGAGCTATATACAGAGAGTACCAGTACCAGATCAATGTGGAGCTATGTACAGGAAGTACCAGATCAACGTGGAGCTATATACAGGAAGTACCAGATCAATGTAGAGCTAAATACAGGAAGTACCAGTACCAGATCAATGTGGAGCTATATACAGAGAGTACCAGTACCAGATCAATGTGGAGCTATATACAGAGTTACCAATCAATGTGGAGCTATGTATACCAGAAGAAGTACCAGATCAATGTGGAGCTATATACAGGAGTACCAGTACCAGATCAATGTGGAGCTATATACAGGAGTACCAGTACCAGATCAATGTGGAGCTATATACAGGAAGTACCAGATCAATGTGGAGCTATATACAGGAAGTACCAGTACCAGATCAATGTGGAGCTATATACAGAGAGTACCAGTACCAGATCAATGTGGAGCTATATACAGAGAGTACCAGTACCAGATCAATGTGGAGCTATGTACAGGAAGTACCAGATCAATGTGGAGCTATATACAGGAAGTACCAGTACCAGATCAATGTGGAGCTATATACAGGGAGTACCAGTACCAGATCAATGTGGAGCTATATACAGAGAGTACCAGTACCAGATCAATGTGGAGCTATGTACAGGAAGTACCAGATCAATGTGGAGCTATATACAGGAAGTACCAGTACCAGATCAATGTGGAGCTATATACAGGGAGTACCAGATCATTGTGGAGCTATATACAGGGAGTACCAGTACCAGATCAATGTAGAGCTAAATACAGGAAGTACCAGTACCAGATCAATGTAGAGCTATATACAGGAAGTACCAGTACCAGATCAATGTAGAGCTATATACAGGGAGTACCATTACCAGATCAATGTAGAGCTATGTACAGGAAGTACCACATCAATGTGGAGCGATGTACAGGAAGTAACAGATCAACGTGGAGCTACATACAGGAAGTACCAGTACCAGATCAATGTAGAGCTAAATACAGGAAGTACCAGTACCAGATCAATGTGGAGCTATATACAGAGAGTACCAGTACCAGATCAATGTGGAGCTATATACAGAGAGTACCAGTACCAGATCAATGTGGAGCTATGTACAGGAAGTACCAGATCAATGTGGAGCTATATACAGGAAGTACCAGTACCAGATCAATGTGGAGCTATATACAGGGAGTACCAGTACCAGATCAATGTGGAGCTATATACAGAGAGTACCAGTACCAGATCAATGTGGAGCTATGTACAGGAAGTAGCAGATCAATGTGGAGCTACATACAGGAAGTACCAGTACCAGATCAATGTGGAGCTATATACAGGGAGTACCAGATCATTGTGGAGCTATATACAGGGAGTACCAGTACCAGATCAATGTGGAGCTATATACAGGGAGTACCAGTACCAGATCAATGTGGAGCTATATACAGGGAGTACCAGTACCAGATCAATGTGGAGCTATATACAGGAAGTACCAGATCAATGTGGAGCTATATACAGAGAGTACCAGTACCAGATCAATGTAGAGCTATATACAGGGAGTACCATTACCAGATCAATGTAGAGCTATGTACAGGAAGTACCAGATCAATGTGGAGCTATGTACAGGAAGTACCAGATCAATGTGGAGCTATTTACAGGAAGTACCAGTACCAGATCAATGTGGAGCTATATACAGGGAGTACCAGTACCAGATCAATGTGGAGCTATGTACAGAGAGTACCAGTACCAGATCAATGTGGAGCTATGTACAGGAAGTACCAGATCAATGTGGAGCTATATACAGAAGTACCAGTACCATATCAATGTGGAGCTATATACAGAGAGTACCAGTACCAGATCAATGTGGAGCTATATACAGGAAGTACCAGATCAATGTGGAGCTATATACAGAGAGTACCAGTACCAGATCAATGTAGAGCTATATACAGAGAGTACCAGTACAGATCAATGTGGAGCTATGTACAGGAAGTAACAGATCAATGTGGAGCTACATACAGGAAGTACCAGTACCAGATCAATGTAGAGCTAAATACAGGAAGTACCAGTACCAGATCAATGTGGAGCTATATACAGAGAGTACCAGATCACCAGATCAATGTGGAGCTATATACAGGAAGTACCAGTACCAGATCAATGTGGAGCTATGTACAGGAAGTACCAGATCAATGTGGAGCTATATACAGAGTACCAGTACCAGATCAATGTAGAGCTATGTACAGGAAGTATCAGATCAATGTGGAGCTATATACAGGAAGTACCAGTACCAGATCAATGTGGAGCTAAATACAGGAAGTACCAGTACCAGATCAATGTGGAGCTATATACAGAGAAGTACCAGTACCAGATCAATGTGGAGCTATATACAGAGAGTACCAGTACCAGATCAATGTGGAGCTATGTACAGGAAGTACCAGATCAATGTGGAGCTATATACAGGAAGTACCAGTACCAGATCAATGTGGAGCTATATACAGCGAGTACCAGTACCAGATCAATGTAGAGCTATGTACAGGAAGTACCAGATCAATGTGGAGCTATATACAGAGAGTACCAGTACCAGACCAGATCAATGTGGAGCTATGTACAGAGAGTACCAGATCAATGTGGAGCTATATACAGAGAGTACCAGTACCAGATCAATGTGGAGCTATGTACAGAGAGTACCAGTACCATATCAATGTGGAGCTATGTACAGGAAGTACCAGATCAATGTGGAGCTATATACAGAGAGTACCAGTACCATATCAATGTGGAGCTATGTACAGAGAGTACCAGTACCAGATCAATGTGGAGCTATGTACAGAGAGTACCAGTACCAGATCAATGTGGAGCTATGTACAGAGAGTACCAGTACCAGATCAATGTGGAGCTATGTACAGGAAGTACCAGATCAATGTGGAGCTATATACAGAGAGTACCAGTACCATATCAATGTGGAGCTATATACAGAGAGTACCAGTACCAGATCAATGTGGAGCTATATACAGGAAGTACCAGATCAATGTGGAGCTATATACAGAGAGTACCAGTACCAGATCAATGTAGAGCTATATACAGAGAGTACCAGTACCACATCAATGTGGAGCGATGTACAGGAAGTAACAGATCAACGTGGAGCTACATACAGGAAGTACCAGTACCAGATCAATGTAGAGCTAAATACAGGAAGTACCAGTACCAGATCAATGTGGAGCTATATACAGAGAGTACCAGTACCAGATCAATGTGGAGCTATATACAGAGAGTACCAGTACCAGATCAATGTGGAGCTATATACAGGAAGTACCAGTACCAGATCAATGTGGAGCTATATACAGCGAGTACCAGTACCAGATCAATGTAGAGCTATATACAGGGAGTACCAGTACCAGATCAATGTGGAGCTATATACAGAGAGTACCAGTACCAGATCAATGTGGAGCTATGTACAGGAAGTACCAGATCAATGTGGAGCTATATACAGGAAGTACCAGTACCAGATCAATGTGGAGCTATATACAGCGAGTACCAGTACCAGATCAATGTAGAGCTATATACAGGGAGTACCAGTACCAGATCAATGTAGAGCTATGTACAGGAAGTACCAGATCAATGTGGAGCTATGTACAGGAAGTACCAGATCAATGTGGAGCTATATACAGGAAGTTCCAGATCAATGTGGAGCTATATACAGGGAGTACCAGATCAATGTAGAGCTAAATACAGGAAGTACCAGATCAATGTAGAGCTATATACAGAGAGTACCAGTACCATATCAATGTGGAGCTATGTACAGGAAGTACCAGATCAATGTGGAGCTATTTACAGGAAGTACCAGTACCAGATCAATGTGGAGCTATATACAGGGAGTACCAGTACCAGATCAATGTGGAGCTATATACAGGGAGTACCAGTGCCAGATCAATGTGGAGCTATATACAGAGAGTACCAGTACCATATCAATGTGGAGTTATGTACAGGAAGTACCAGATCAATGTGGAGCTATTTACAGGAAGTACCAGTACCAGATCAATGTGGAGCTATGTACAGGGAGTATCAGTACCAGATCAATGTGGAGCTATATACAGGGAGTACCAGTACCAGATCAATGTAGAGCTATGTACAGGAAGTACCAGATCAATGTGGAGCTATTTACAGGAAGTACCAGTACCATATCAATGTGGAGCTATGTACAGAGAGTACCAGTACCAGATCAATGTGGAGCTATGTACAGAGAGTACCAGATCAATGTGCAGCTATATACAGGAAGTACCAGTACCAGATCAATGTGGAGCTATATACAGAGAGTACCAGTACCATATCAATGTGGAGCTATGTACAGGAAGTACCAGATCAATGTGGAGCTATTTACAGGAAGTACCAGTACCAGATCAATGTGGAGCTATGTACAGGGAGTATCAGTACCAGATCAATGTGGAGCTATATACAGGGAGTACCAGTACCAGATCAATGTAGAGCTATGTACAGGAAGTACCAGATCAATGTGGAGCTATATACAGGAAGTACCAGTACCAGATCAATGTGGAGCTATGTACAGAGAGTACCAGTACCAGATCAATGTGGAGCTATATACAGAGAGTACCAGTACCAGATCAATGTGGAGCTATATACAGAGAGTACCAGTACCAGATCAATGTGGAGCTATGTACAGGAAGTACCAGATCAATGTGGAGCTATATACAGAGAGTACCAGTACCAGATCAATGTGGAGCTATGTACAGAGAGTACCAGTACCATATCAATGTGGAGCTATGTACAGGAAGTACCAGATCAATGTGGAGCTATATACAGAGAGTACCAGTACCATATCAATGTGGAGCTATGTACAGAGAGTACCAGTACCAGATCAATGTGGAGCTATGTACAGAGAGTACCAGTACCAGATCAATGTGGAGCTATGTACAGAGAGTACCAGTACCAGATCAATGTGGAGCTATGTACAGGAAGTACCAGATCAATGTGGAGCTATATACAGAGAGTACCAGTACCATATCAATGTGGAGCTATATACAGAGAGTACCAGTACCAGATCAATGTGGAGCTATATACAGGAAGTACCAGATCAATGTGGAGCTATATACAGAGAGTACCAGTACCAGATCAATGTAGAGCTATATACAGAGAGTACCAGTACCACATCAATGTGGAGCTATGTACAGGAAGTATCAGATCAACGTGGAGCTACATACAGGAAGTACCAGTACCAGATCAATGTAGAGCTAAATACAGGAAGTACCAGTACCAGATCAATGTGGAGCTATATACAGAGAGTACCAGTACCAGATCAATGTGGAGCTATATACAGAGAGTACCAGTACCAGATCAATGTGGAGCTATGTACAGGAAGTACCAGATCAATGTGGAGCTATATACAGGAAGTACCAGTACCAGATCAATGTGGAGCTATATACAGCGAGTACCAGTACCAGATCAATGTAGAGCTATATACAGGGAGTACCAGTACCAGATCAATGTGGAGCTATATACAGAGAGTACCAGTACCAGATCAATGTGGAGCTATGTACAGGAAGTACCAGATCAATGTGGAGCTATATACAGGAAGTACCAGTACCAGATCAATGTGGAGCTATATACAGCGAGTACCAGTACCAGATCAATGTAGAGCTATATACAGGGAGTACCAGTACCAGATCAATGTAGAGCTATGTACAGGAAGTACCAGATCAATGTGGAGCTATATACAGGAAGTTCCAGATCAATGTGGAGCTATATACAGGGAGTACCAGATCAATGTAGAGCTAAATACAGGAAGTACCAGTACCAGATCAATGTAGAGCTATATACAGAGAGTACCAGTACCATATCAATGTGGAGCTATGTACAGGAAGTACCAGATCAATGTGGAGCTATTTACAGGAAGTACCAGTACCAGATCAATGTGGAGCTATATACAGGGAGTACCAGTACCAGATCAATGTGGAGCTATATACAGGGAGTACCAGTACCAGATCAATGTGGAGCTATATACAGAGAGTACCAGTACCATATCAATGTGGAGCTATATACAGGGAGTACCAGTACCAGATCAATGTGGAGCTATATACAGGGAGTACCAGTACCAGATCAATGTGGAGCTATATACAGAGAGTACCAGTACCATATCAATGTGGAGATATGTACAGGAAGTACCAGATCAATGTGGAGCTATTTACAGGAAGTACCAGTACCAGATCAATGTGGAGCTATGTACAGGGAGTATCAGTACCAGATCAATGTGGAGCTATATACAGGAGTACCAGTACCAGCTATGTACAGGAAGTACCAGAGCTATTTACAGGAAGTACCAGTACCATATCAATGTGGAGCTATGTACAGGAAGTATCAGATCAACGTGGAGCTACATACAGGAAGTACCAGTACCAGATCAATGTAGAGCTAAATACAGGAAGTACCAGTACCAGATCAATGTGGAGCTATATACAGAGAGTACCAGTACCAGATCAATGTGGAGCTATATACAGAGAGTACCAGTACCAGATCAATGTGGAGCTATATACAGGAAGTACCAGATCAATGTGGAGCCAGTACCAGTACCAGATCAATGTGGAGCTATATACAGGAGTACCAGTACCAGATCAATGTAGAGCTATATACAGGAGTACCAGTACCAGATCAATGTGGAGCTATATACAGAGAGTACCAGTACCAGATCAATGTGGAGCTATGTACAGGAAGTACCAGATCAATGTGGAGCTATATACAGGAAGTACCAGTACCAGATCAATGTGGAGCTATATACAGCGAGTACCAGTACCAGATCAATGTAGAGCTATATACAGGAGTACCAGTACCAGATCAATGTAGAGCTATATACAGATCAATGTGGAGCTATATACAGGAAGTTCCAGATCAATGTGGAGCTATATACAGGAGTACCAGATCAATGTAGAGCTAAATACAGAGTACCAGTACCAGATCAATGTGGAGCTATATACAGAAGTACCAGTACCATATCAATGTGGAGCTATGTACAGGAAGTACCAGATCAATGTGGAGCTATTTACAGGAAGTACCAGTACCAGATCAATGTGGAGCTATATACAGGGAGTACCAGTACCAGATCAATGTGGAGCTATATACAGGGAGTACCAGTACCAGATCAATGTGGAGCTATATACAGAGAGTACCAGTACCATATCAATGTGGAGCTATATACAGAGAGTACCAGTACCAGATCAATGTAGAGCTATATACAGAGAGTACCAGTACCATATCAATGTGGAGCTATATACAGAGAGTACCAGTACCAGATCAATGTAGAGCTATATACAGAGAGTACCAGTACCATATCAATGTGGAGCTATGTACAGGAAGTACCAGATCAATGTGGAGCTATTTACAGGAAGTACCAGTACCAGATCAATGTGGAGCTATATACAGGGAGTACCAGTACCAGATCAATGTGGAGCTATATACAGGGAGTACCAGTACCAGATCAATGTGGAGCTATATACAGAGAGTACCAGTACCATATCAATGTGGAGCTATATACAGGGAGTACCAGTACCAGATCAATGTGGAGCTATATACAGGGAGTACCAGTACCAGATCAATGTGGAGCTATATACAGAGAGTACCAGTACCATATCAATGTGGAGCTATGTACAGGAAGTACCAGATCAATGTGGAGCTATTTACAGGAAGTACCAGTACCAGATCAATGTGGAGCTATGTACAGGGAGTATCAGTACCAGATCAATGTGGAGCTATATACAGGGAGTACCAGTACCAGATCAATGTAGAGCTATGTACAGGAAGTACCAGATCAATGTGGAGCTATTTACAGGAAGTACCAGTACCATATCAATGTGGAGCTATGTACAGATAGTACCAGTACCAGATCAATGTGGAGCTATGTACAGGAGTACCAGATCAATGTGCAGCTATATACAGGAAGTACCAGTACCAGATCAATGTGGAGCTATATACATAAGTACCAGTACCATATCAATGTGGAGCTATATACAGAGAGTACCAGTACCAGATCAATGTGGAGCTATGTACAGAGAGTACCAGTACCATATCAATGTGGAGCTATGTACAGGAAGTACCAGATCAATGTGGAGCTATATACAGGAAGTACCAGTACCATATCAATGTGGAGCTATATACAGAGAGTACCAGTACCATATCAATGTGGAGCTATGTACAGTACCAGTACCAGATCAATGTGGAGCTATATACAGGAAGTACCAGATCAATGTGGAGCTATATACAGGGAGTACCAGTACCAGATCAATGTGGAGCTATATACAGAGAGTACCAGTACCATATCAATGTGGAGCTATATACAGAGAGTACCAGTACCATATCAATGTGGAGCTATGTACAGAGAGTACCAGTACCAGATCAATGTGGAGCTATATACAGAGAGTACCAGTACCAGATCAATGTGGAGCTATATACAGAGTGTACCAGATCAATGTGGAGCTATGTACAGAGAGTACCAGTACAATATCAATGTGGAGCTATGTACAGGAAGTACCAGATCAATGTGGAGCTATATACAGAGAGTACCAGTACCATATCAATGTGGAGCTATGTACAGAGAGTACCAGTACCAGATCAATGTGGAGCTATGTACAGGAAGTACCAGATCAATGTGGAGCTATATACAGAGAGTACCAGTACCATATCAATGTGGAGCTATATACAGAGAGTACCAGTACCAGATCAATGTGGAGCTATATACAGGAAGTACCAGATCAATGTGGAGCTATATACAGAGAGTACCAGTACCAGATCAATGTAGAGCTATATACAGAGAGTACCAGTACCACATCAATGTGGAGCTATGTACAGGAAGTATCAGATCAACGTGGAGCTACATACAGGAAGTACCAGTACCAGATCAATGTAGAGCTAAATACAGGAAGTACCAGTACCAGATCAATGTGGAGCTATATACAGAGAGTACCAGTACCAGATCAATGTGGAGCTATATACAGAGAGTACCAGTACCAGATCAATGTGGAGCTATGTACAGAGAGTACCAGATCAATGTGCAGCTATATACAGGAAGTACCAGTACCAGATCAATGTGGAGCTATATACAGCGAGTACCAGTACCAGATCAATGTAGAGCTATATACAGAGAGTACCAGTACCAGATCAATGTGGAGCTATGTACAGAGAGTACCAGTACCATATCAATGTGGAGCTATGTACAGGAAGTACCAGATCAATGTGGAGCTATATACAGAGAGTACCAGTACCATATCAATGTGGAGCTATATACAGAGAGTACCAGTACCATATCAATGTGGAGCTATGTACAGAGAGTACCAGTACCAGATCAATGTAGAGCTATGTACAGGAAGTACCAGATCAATGTGGAGCTATATACAGAGAGTACCAGTACCAGATCAATGTGGAGCTATATACAGAGAGTACCAGTACCATATCAATGTGGAGCTATATACAGAGAGTACCAGTACCATATCAATGTGGAGCTATGTACAGAGAGTACCAGTACCAGATCAATGTGGAGCTATATACAGAGAGTACCAGTACCAGATCAATGTGGAGCTATATACAGAGAGTACCAGTACCAGATCAATGTGGAGC
Source organism: Oncorhynchus nerka (assembly GCF_034236695.1). Classification (NCBI taxonomy): domain Eukaryota; kingdom Metazoa; phylum Chordata; class Actinopteri; order Salmoniformes; family Salmonidae; genus Oncorhynchus; species Oncorhynchus nerka. The sequence goes on along the minus strand of NC_088401.1, from coordinate 76,304,590 downwards.
TATGTACAGGAAGTACCAGATCAATGTGGAGCTATATACAGAGAGTACCAGTACCATATCAATGTGGAGCTATGTACAGAGAGTACCAGTACCAGATCAATGTGGAGCTATGTACAGAGAGTACCAGTACCAGATCAATGTGGAGCTATGTACAGAGAGTACCAGTACCAGATCAATGTGGAGCTATGTACAGGAAGTACCAGATCAATGTGGAGCTATATACAGAGAGTACCAGTACCATATCAATGTGGAGCTATATACAGAGAGTACCAGTACCAGATCAATGTGGAGCTATATACAGGAAGTACCAGATCAATGTGGAGCTATATACAGAGAGTACCAGTACCAGATCAATGTAGAGCTATATACAGAGAGTACCAGTACCACATCAATGTGGAGCTATGTACAGGAAGTATCAGATCAACGTGGAGCTACATACAGGAAGTACCAGTACCAGATCAATGTAGAGCTAAATACAGGAAGTACCAGTACCAGATCAATGTGGAGCTATATACAGAGAGTACCAGTACCAGATCAATGTGGAGCTATATACAGAGAGTACCAGTACCAGATCAATGTGGAGCTATGTACAGGAAGTACCAGATCAATGTGGAGCTATATACAGGAAGTACCAGTACCAGATCAATGTGGAGCTATATACAGCGAGTACCAGTACCAGATCAATGTAGAGCTATATACAGGGAGTACCAGTACCAGATCAATGTGGAGCTATATACAGAGAGTACCAGTACCAGATCAATGTGGAGCTATGTACAGGAAGTACCAGATCAATGTGGAGCTATATACAGGAAGTACCAGTACCAGATCAATGTGGAGCTATATACAGCGAGTACCAGTACCAGATCAATGTAGAGCTATATACAGGGAGTACCAGTACCAGATCAATGTAGAGCTATGTACAGGAAGTACCAGATCAATGTGGAGCTATGTACAGGAAGTACCAGATCAATGTGGAGCTATATACAGGAAGTTCCAGATCAATGTGGAGCTATATACAGGGAGTACCAGATCAATGTAGAGCTAAATACAGGAAGTACCAGTACCAGATCAATGTAGAGCTATATACAGAGAGTACCAGTACCATATCAATGTGGAGCTATGTACAGGAAGTACCAGATCAATGTGGAGCTATTTACAGGAAGTACCAGTACCAGATCAATGTGGAGCTATATACAGGGAGTACCAGTACCAGATCAATGTGGAGCTATATACAGGGAGTACCAGTACCAGATCAATGTGGAGCTATATACAGAGAGTACCAGTACCATATCAATGTGGAGCTATGTACAGGAAGTACCAGATCAATGTGGAGCTATTTACAGGAAGTACCAGTACCAGATCAATGTGGAGCTATGTACAGGGAGTATCAGTACCAGATCAATGTGGAGCTATATACAGGGAGTACCAGTACCAGATCAATGTAGAGCTATGTACAGGAAGTACCAGATCAATGTGGAGCTATTTACAGGAAGTACCAGTACCATATCAATGTGGAGCTATGTACAGAGAGTACCAGTACCAGATCAATGTGGAGCTATGTACAGAGAGTACCAGATCAATGTGGAGCTATATACAGGAAGTACCAGTACCAGATCAATGTGGAGCTATATACAGGAAGTACCAGTACCATATCAATGTGGACCTATATACAGAGAGTACCAGTACCAGATCAATGTGGAGCTATATACAGAGAGTACCAGTACCAGATCAATGTAGAGCTATGTACAGGAAGTACCAGATCAATGTGGAGCTATATACAGAGAGTACCAGTACCAGATCAATGTGGAGCTATATACAGAGAGTACCAGTACCATATCAATGTGGAGCTATGTACAGAGAGTACCAGTACCAGATCAATGTAGAGCTATGTACAGGAAGTACCAGATCAATGTGGAGCTATATACAGAGAGTACCAGTACCATATCAATGTGGAGCTATATACAGAGAGTACCAGTACCATATCAATGTGGAGCTATGTACAGAGAGTACCAGTACCAGATCAATGTAGAGCTATGTACAGGAAGTACCAGATCAATGTGGAGCTATATACAGAGAGTACCAGTACCAGATCAATGTGGAGCTATATACAGAGAGTACCAGTACCATATCAATGTGGAGCTATATACAGAGAGTACCAGTACCATATCAATGTGGAGCTATGTACAGAGAGTACCAGTACCAGATCAATGTGGAGCTATATACAGAGAGTACCAGTACCAGATCAATGTGGAGCTATATACAGAGAGTACCAGTACCAGATACAGTGGTTTTTACTCTTACCTGTGTGCTGCGCCTGACTCCTTCGCTCTCCTCCTGATAGACTCTGACAGTTTGACACGTGTTCTGCTCAGTAAATACAGTGGTTTTTACTCTTACCTGTGTCCTGCGCCTGACTCCTTCGCTCTCCTCCTGATAGACTCTGACAGTTTGACACGTGTTCTGCTCAGTAAACACAGTGGTTTTACTCTTACCTGTGTGCTGCGCCTGACTCCTTCGCTCTCCTCCTGATAGACTCTGACAGTTTGACACGTGTTCTGCTCAGTAAATACAGTGGTTTTTACTCTTACCTGTGTGCTGCGCCTGACTCCTTCGCTCTCCTCTAGATAGACTCTGACAGTTTGACACGTGTTCTGCTCAGTAAACACAGTGGTTTTACTCTTACCTGTGTCCTGCGCCTGACTCCTTCGCTCTCCTCCTGATAGACTCTGACAGTTTGACACGTGTTCTGCTCAGTAAATACAGTGGTTTTACTCTTACCTGTGTCCTGCGCCTGACTCCTTCGCTCTCCTCTAGATAGACTCTGACAGTTTGACACGTGTTCTGCTCAGTAAACACAGTGGTTTTACTCTTACCTGTGTCCTGTGCCTGACTCCTTCGCTCTCCTCCTGATAGACTCTGACAGTTTGACACGTGTTCTGCTCAGTAAATACAGTGGTTTTACTCTTACCTGTGTCCTGCGCCTGACTCCTTCGCTCTCCTCTAGATAGACTCTGACAGTTTGACACGTGTTCTGCTCAGTAAATACAGTGGTTTTTACTCTTACCTGTGTCCTGCGCCTGACTCCTTCGCTCTCCTCTAGATAGACTCTGACAGTTTGACACGTGTTCTGCTCAGTAAACACAGTGGTTTTACTCTTACCTGTGTATGAGCCTGACTCCTTCGCTCTCCTCTAGATAGACTCTGACAGTGTGGAAATGTAACCTTTATTTAACCAGGCCAGCCAGTTAAGAACAAATTCTTATTTACCACGACAGCCTACCGGGAACAGTGGGTTAACTGTCATGTTCATTGGCAGAACAACAGATAGGGTCAGTGCAGATAGACCGGGTAACCATTCATTCATTATTTTGCAGTCTTATGGTGTCTCGGAGCCTGTTGGTCTGAGAGCCGATGCTCTGGTACCATTTGCCGAACGGTAGCACAGTGAACAGTCTATGACTTGGGAGTCTTTCTCAATTTTTCAGGTCTTCCTCTGCCTCTGCCTGGTATAGATGTCCTGGATGGCAGGGAGCTCGGCCCCAGTGATGTACTGGGCAGTCCGCACCATCCTCTTTCGTGCTTTGCTGTTGAGGGCGGTGCATTTACTATATCAAGCTGTGATGCAGCCATTCAAAATGCTCTCGATGGTGCATCTGTAGAACCTTTTGAGGAACCTAGGGCTAAACTTTTCAGCCTCCTCTGTCGTGGGCTGTTCACAACAGTGCAGGTGTGAATGGACCATGTTAAGTCAGTGAAGAGAAGTGAACAGGAGCACATTTTGGGAGGAAGGAGAGATAGTTGTGACATAGTCACTGTCGCCCTGCCCAGTACAGATAGGAGACACCTGTTAATTCTCCACTCACCCCTGACCCCTGACCCGTGACCTCACCTTACACTGCTGGCTAGGTCCTCTTGTTATGTCTGTCAGTCATATTCGGACACAACGTGTGTGTGTGTGTGTGTGTGTGTGTGTGTGTGTGTGTGTGTGTGTGTGTGTGTGTGTGTGTGTGTGTGTGCGCGCGTGCGCGTGTGCGTGTGTGCTCTGTCTGGACTCCTAGTCTTTGCTGAGCTGTACTGTATAGGTCACTACTGCTGTTGGAAACATTAGCTTACACATTCATCCACGTAAACACAAGTAGAGACACACACACATCCATGCATGAGCAGGTGTGTGTGTGTGTGTTTTCTGAGCTCTGGCCTCATAATCAATGACCTGCTCAGGGTGATGGATGAGGGGAAAACACAGAGTTAGCTCTCTCACACTCTCTCTCTCTCTCTCTCTCTCTCTCTCTCTCTCTCTGTCTCTCTCTCTCTCTCTCTCTCTCTCTCTCTCTCTCTCTCTCTCTCTCTCTCTCTCTCTCTCTCCATTTCTTTGTGGAGCTGAAGGTCATGTCAGGGAGTGGCCAGCTCCTACAGTATATATTCAGCAGTCAGTCACATGTGAACTGTATGTGTTGTGTCAGTGTATGGCTGTCAGCATGCTTTACAGTCTGCAGCACACAATCCATGTCTTTGGTTTTGCATGCGTAAATGTTGTTCATGTGTGTGTGTGTGTGTGTGTGTGTGTGTGTGCATGCTTGTGTCTGTGTCCTGTCGTGTCCCACCCCAGGCCAGGGTGGAGAATGAGATACTAGACTATAAGGACTTGGCTGCACTGCCTAAGGTCAAGGCCATATACGAGGTCCAGCCACCTGACCTCATATCATCCTACCAGTCCCAGCATCATCCTACCATATCATCCTACCAGCCCTACCCCAGATACTCCTCAGATGACATAGAGACCTTCAGCTATGGAGAGGTACTAAGTGCTACGGAGCTTTCAGGAAATACACCTATGTTATTTTCTTTTAAGTCTTCTCTAAATTCACTGACAGTTGATAAACAAGATAAATAAATACGTTTCTAATATTGATGAACTGAACTGAATCTATTTCCTGAGTTGAGATAATGGACCATTATGCTTCAGACAATCATTTCTGCTTTCTTTCTCATGTATTTGTTTTACAGTCACCTGGGACTCTCTGTTCTCAGGTTAGTAACCTTGTTGTTTTACAGTCACCTGGGACTCTCTGTTCTCAGGTTAGTAACCTTGTTGTTTTACAGTCACCTGGGACTCTCTATTCTCAGGTTAGTAACCTTGTTGTTTTACAGTCACCTGGGACTCTCTGTTCTCAGGTTAGTAACCTTGTTGTTTTACATTCACCTGGGACTCTCTGTTCTCAGGTTAGTAACCTTGTTGTTTTACAGTCACCTGGGACTCTCTGTTCTCAGGTTAGTAACCTTGTTGTTTTACAGTCACCTGGGACTCTCTGTTCTCAGGTTAGTAACCTTGTTGTTTTACAGTCACCTGGGACTCTCTGTTCTCAGGTTAGTAACCTTGTTGTTTTACAGTCACCTGGGACTCTCTATTCTCAGGTTAGTAACCTTGTTGTTTTACAGTCACCTGGGACTCTCTGTTCTCAGGTTAGTAACCTTGTTGTTTTACAGTCACCTGGGACTCTCTGTTCTCAGGTTAGTAACCTTGTTGTTTTACAGTCACCTGGGATTCTGTTCTCAGGTTAGTAACCTTGTTGTTTTACAGTCACCTGGGATTCTGTTCTCAGGTTAGTAACCTTGTTGTTTTACAGTCACCTGGGACTCTCTGTTCTCAGGTTAGTAACCTTGTTGTTTTACATTCACCTGGGATTCTGTTCTCAGGTTAGTAACCTTGTTGTTTTACATTCACCTGGGACTCTCTGTTCTCAGGTTAGTAACCTTGTTGTTTTACAGTCACCTGGGACTCTCTGTTCTCAGGTTAGTAACCTTGTTGTTTTACAGTCACCTGGGACTCTCTGTTCTCAGGTTAGTAACCTTGTTGTTTTACAGTCACCTGGGACTCTCTGTTCTCAGGTTAGTAACCTTGTTGTTTTACAGTCACCTGGGATTCTGTTCTCAGGTTAGTAACCTTGTTGTTTTACAGTCACCTGGGACTCTCTGTTCTCAGGTTAGTAACCTTGTTGTTTTACAGTCACCTGGGACTCTCTGTTCTCAGGTTAGTAACCTTGTTGTTTTACAGTCACCTGGGACTCTCTGTTCTCAGGTTAGTAAAATTGTTGTTTTACAGTCACCTGGGACTCTCTATTCTCAGGTTAGTAACCTTGTTGTTTTACAGTCACCTGGGACTCTCTGTTCTCAGGTTAGTAACCTTGTTTTTTACATTCACCTGGGATTCTGTTCTCAGGTTAGTAGTTGTTTTACATTCACCTGGGACTCTCTGTTCTCAGGTTAGTAACCTTGTTGTTTTACAGTCACCTGGGACTCTCTGTTCTCAGGTTAGTAACCTTGTTGTTTTACAGTCACCTGGGACTCTCTGTTCTCAGGTTAGTAACCTTGTTGTTTTACAGTCACCTGGGACTCTCTGTTCTCAGGTTAGTAACCTTGTTGTTTTACAGTCACCTGGGATTCTGTTCTCAGGTTAGTAACCTTGTTGTTTTACAGTCACCTGGGACTCTCTGTTCTCAGGTTAGTAACCTTGTTGTTTTACAGTCACCTGGGACTCTCTGTTCTCAGGTTAGTAACCTTGTTGTTTTACAGTCACCTGGGACTCTCTGTTCTCAGGTTAGTAAAATTGTTGTTTTACAGTCACCTGGGACTCTCTATTCTCAGGTTAGTAACCTTGTTGTTTTACAGTCACCTGGGACTCTCTGTTCTCAGGTTAGTAACCTTGTTGTTTTACATTCACCTGGGATTCTGTTCTCAGGTTAGTAACCTTGTTGTTTTACATTCACCTGGGACTCTCTGTTCTCAGGTTAGTAACCTTGTTGTTTTACAGTCACCTGGGACTCTCTGTTCTCAGGTTAGTAACCTTGTTGTTTTACAGTCACCTGGGACTCTCTGTTCTCAGGTTAGTAACCTTGTTGTTTTACAGTCACCTGGGACTCTCTGTTCTCAGGTTAGTAACCGTGTTGTTTTACAGTCACCTGGGACTCTCTGTTCTCAGGTTAGTAACCTTGTTGTTTTACAGTCACCTGGGACTCTCTGTTCTCAGGTTAGTAACCTTGTTGTTTTACATTCACCTGGGACTCTCTGTTCTCAGGTTAGTAACCTTGTTGTTTTACAGTCACCTGGGACTCTCTGTTCTCAGGTTAGTAACCTTGTTGTTTTACAGTCACCTGGGACTCTCTGTTCTCAGGTTAGTAACCTTGTTGTTTTACATTCACCTGGGATTCTGTTCTCAGGTTAGTAACCTTGTTGTTTTACAGTCACCTGGGACTCTCTGTTCTCAGGTTAGTAACCTTGTTGTTTTACAGTCACCTGGGACTCTCTGTTCTCAGGTTAGTAACCTTGTTGTTTTACATTCACCTGGGACTCTCTGTTCTCAGGTTAGTAACCTTGTTGTTTTACAGTCACCTGGGATTCTGTTCTCAGGTTAGTAACCTTGTTGTTTTACAGTCACCTGGGACTCTCTGTTCTCAGGTTAGTAACCTTGTTGTTTCCAACAGAATGAATAATCATTTCTGTGATCAGTGGTCTGTGGATATGTGGATAGTTGTGTATCTGTCTTTCTTTACCCTTCTCTCTTACTCTATCTCTGTCTGTACCTATTTTTCTTTCTTTCTCCCCCACTCTGTCATCCCCCCTCTCCCCCACTCTGTCATCCCCCTCTCCCCCACTCTGTCATCCCCCTCTCCCACACTCTGTCATCCCCCTCTCCCCCACTCTGTCATCCCCTCTCCCCCACTCTGTCATCCCCCTCTCCCCACGCTGTCATCCCCCTCTCCCCCACTCTGTCATACCCCCTCTCCCCCACTCTGTCATCCCCCTCTCCCCCACTCTGTCATCCCCCTCTCTGTCATCCCCCTCTCCCCCACTCTGTCATCCCCCTCTCCCCACTCTGTCATCCCCACTCTCCCCCACTCTGTCATCCCCCTCTCCCCCACTCTGTCATCCCCCTCTCCCCCACTCTGTCATCCCCCTCTCCCCCCACTCTGTCATCCCCCTCTCCCCACTCTGTCATACCCCTCCCCCCACTCTGTCATCCCCCTCTCCCCCACTCTGTCATCCCCCTCTCTGTCATCCCCCTCTCCCCCACTCTGTCATCCCCCTCTCCCCACTCTGTCATCCCCCTCTCCCCACTCTGTCATCCCCCTCTCCCCCACTCTGTCATCCACCCTCTCCCCCACTCTGTCATCCCCCTCTCCCCCACTCTGTCATCCCCCTCTCCCCCTCTCCCCACTCTGTCATCACCCCTCTCCCCCACTCTGTCACCCCCTCTCCCCCACTCTGTCATCCCCCTCTCCCCCACTCTGTCATCCCCTCTCCCCCACTCTGTCTTCCCGCCTCTCCCCACTCTGTCATCCCCCTCTCCCCCACTCTGTCATCCCCCTCTCCCCACTCTGTCATCCCCCTCTCCTCCTCTCCCCACTCTGTCATCCCCCTCTCCCCACTCTGTCATCCCCCTCTCCCCACTCTGTCATCCCCCTCTCCCCCACTCTGTCATCCCCCTCTCCCCCACTCTGTCATCCCCCTCTCCCCACTCTGTCATCCCCCTCTCCCCACTCTGTCATCCCCCTCTCCCCACTCTGTCACCCCCCTCTCCCCCACTCTGTCATCCCCCTCTCCCCACTCTGTCATCCCCCTCTCCCCAACTCTGTCACCCCCTCTCCCCACTCTGTCATCCCCCTCTCCCCCACTCTGTCATCCCCCTCTCCCCCACTCTGTCATCCCCCTCTCCCCCACTCTGTCATCCCCCTCTCCCTCTTCTCCCTCTCCCTTTAGAAGCTGTATTACAATATAGACAAGAGACAGAGACAGTGTTCCAGCCCTGCCTACATGGACGGCTCTCCCTCCTTCAACCGCCAAGCCATGTCTCCCATCACGTCTCACTCACCGCAGCACTATGGACACCCTGGTGAGTCACACTCACACCAAGCCATGTCTCCCATCACGCCTCACTCACCGCAGCACTATGGACACCCTGGTGAGTCACACACACACCAAGCCATGTCTCCCATCACACCTCACTCACCGCAGCACTATGGACACCCTGGTGAGTCACACACACACCAAGCCATGTCTCCCATCACGCCTCACTCACCACAGCACTATGGACACCCTGGTGAGTCACACACACACCAAGCCATGTCTCCCATCACGCCTCGCTCACCGCAGCACTATGGACACCCTGGTGAGTCACACACACACCAAGCCATGTCTCCCATCACGCCTCACTCACCGCAGCACTATGGACACCCTGCTGAGTCACACACACACCAAGCCATGTCTCCCATCACGCCTCACTCACCGCAGCACTATGGACACCCTGGTGAGTCACACACACACCAAGCCATGTCTCCCATCACGCCTCGCTCACCGCAGCACTATGGACACCCTGGTGAGTCACACACACACCAAGCCATGTCTCCCATCACGCCTCACTCACCGCAGCACTATGGACACCCTGGTGAGTCACACACACACCAAGCCATGTCTCCCATCACGCCTCACTCACCGCAGCACTATGGACACCTTGGTGAGTCACACACACACCAAGCCATGTCTCCCATCACGCCTCGCTCACCGCAGCACTATGGACACCCTGGTGAGTCACACACACACCAAGCCATGTCTCCCATCACGCCTCACTCACCGCAGCACTATGGACACCCTGGTGAGTCACACACACACCAAGCCATGTCTCCCATCACGCCTCACTCACCGCAGCACTATGGACACCCTGGTGAGTCACACACACACCAAGCCATGTCTCCCATCACGCCTCGCTCACCGCAGCACTATGGACATCTTGGTGAGTCACACACACACCAAGCCATGTCTCCCATCACACCTCACTCACCGCAGCACTATGGACACCCTGGTGAGTCACACACACACCAAGCCATGTCTCCCATCACACCTCACTCACCGCAGCACTATGGACACCCTGGTGAGTCACACACACACCAAGCCATGTCTCCCATCACACCTCGCTCACCGCAGCACTATGGACACCTTGGTGAGTCACACACACACCAAGCCATGTCTCCCATCACACCTCACTCACCGCAGCACTATGGACACCTTGGTGAGTCACACACACACCAAGCCATGTCTCCCATCACGCCTCGCTCACCGCAGCACTATGGACACCCTGGTGAGTCACACACACACCAAGCCATGTCTCCCATCACGCCTCACTCACCGCAGCACTATGGACACCCTGGTGAGTCACACACACACCAAGCCATGTCTCCCATCACGCCTCACTCACCGCAGCACTATGGACACCCTGAATTTCGAGTCTCATAGCAAAGTGTCTGAATACTTATGTAAATAAGGTGTTTTTGTTTTTGTTTTTTTAATAGATTTCTAAAAATCCATTTTCGCTTTGTCAATATGGGGTATTGTGTGTAGATTGATGTTTTTATTAAATCCATTTTAGAATAAGGCTGTAACTTAAAACAAAATGTGCATAAAGTCAAAGTGTCTGAATACTTTCCGACTGCACTGTATATTCCACCATGTGACAGTTAATGCATTTAAAAGCAGTGACTAGCAGGGGGAGGAAGCGTGTACCTTTCCTTCTAGCTTCCTGTGCTAAGATGGTCCAGTATGCCTTTCCTCAATGCTGCAGCCACTGTTGATCACCTTTTCCTTTGGTTCTGATTGGTTGGGAGGGACTGGATGGCAGGACAAAGCCCTTTCTTCATGCTCATGTTTCTTTTGCTGTGATTGGCTAGTGCTGGCTGCAGGCTCTGAGAGTGGCAGGAGCTCACCCTATTACGGCTCGCTGGAGGGGCGGCCTAGTACTCCTACCACATACCACGCCCCCAAGCATTTCCATGTACCAGGTAGGACCACACTTCAACTGTGACCCAATGGCCCCCTATTCTCTATGGAAGTGCAATATATTTGGAATAGGGTGCCATTTGGGACGTGCCCTCTTCATCTCCTCATCTTTCCATCTTCTCTTCATCTCCTTATCTTTCCATCTTCTCTTCATCTCCTCATCTTTCCATCTTCTCTTCATCTCCTCATCTTTCCATCTTCTCTTCATCTCCTCATCTTTCCATCTTCTCATCTTTCCATCTTCTCTTCATCTTCTCATCTTTCCATCTTCTCTTCATCTCCTCATCTTTCCATCTTCTCTTCATCTCCTCATCTTTCCATCTTCTCTTCATCTCCTTATCTTTCCATCTTCTCTTCATCTCCTCATCTTTCCATATTCTCATCTTTCCATATTATCTTCTCCACTTCTGCTTCTCCTCTATTTGTATATTTCCTCAAACTCTCTTGTTATCAGCTACGGTTGCTATGGTTCGGTATAGCTCTTCCCTTTACCTCCTTCTACCCTTCACTTCCTCCCTCACTCCTCCATGTTTCACATCAATCTCCTCCCTTCTCTCTCTTTCTCCCCTCCCTCTCTCCTCCCTCCCTCTCTTTCTCCAGCCTCAGGTGAACCCAACATCTACAGCAAACCTCCCATCTATAAGAGAACGGGTACAGTGGCTTAGCCCCGCCTTATCCTGGCTGTTGTCCCATCAGTGACTGATTGATGTTTTCCGTAGCCTGTCTTCCTATCAGTGTAGTAGCCCTTAGTATTGTGCTTGTAGGGTTAGTTCAGGTCTATTATGAGACCACAGTGGTAGATGAAGGGTTAGTTCAGGTCTCTTATGAGACCACAGTGGTAGATGAAGGGTTAGTTCAGGTCTATTATGAGACCACAGTGGTAGATGTAGGGTTAGTTCAGGTCTATTATGAGACCACAGTGGTAGATGAAGGGTTAGTTCAGGTCTATTATGAGACTACAGTGGTAGATGAAGGGTTAGTTCAGGTCTCTTATGAGACCAAAGTGGTAGATGAAGGGTTAGTTCAGGTCTCTTATGAGACCACAGTGGTAGATGAAGGGTTAGTTCAGGTCTCTTATGAGACCACAGTGGTAGATGTAGGGTTAGTTCAGGTCTATTATGAGACCACAGTGGTAGATGAAGGGTTAGTTCAGGTCTATTATGAGACCACAGTGGTAGATGAAGGGTTAGTTCAGGTCTCTTATGAGACCACAGTGGTACATGATGGGTTAGTTCAGGTCTCAGTGGGACCTAGCTTCACTCATCTAGTTTAGAATGAAACCAAACCACTAGTTACTGTGGTGTGAGTGTGTGTGTGTGTTACTGTGGTGTGTGTTACTGTGGTGTGTGTTACTGTGTTGTGTGTGTACTGTGGTGTGTGTTACTGTGGTGTGTGTGTACTGTGGTGTGTGTGATTTACTGTGGTATGTGTGTGTTACTGTGGTGTGTGTGTACTGTGGTGTGTGTTACTGTGGTGTGTGTGTGTTACTGTGGTATGTGTGTGTACTGTGGTATGTGTGTGTACTGTGGTATGTGTGTGTACTGTGGTGTGTGTGTACTGTGGTGTGTGTGTGTGTACTGTGGTGTGTGTGTGTTACTGTGGTGTGTGTGTGTTACTGTGGTGTGTGTGTACTGTGGTGTGTGTGTGTACTGTGGTATGTGTGTGTGTGCTGTGGTGTGTGTGTACTGTGGTGTGTGTGTGTACTGTGGTGTGTGTGTGTACTGTGGTATGTGTGTGTTACTGTGTTGTGAGTGTTATCATGCTATAAGAGTATTATAGAACAGTGCATCACAGACGTGTGGTTATGGTGTGTTATGAATGAGGGTCAGGAGTTGTTCTTAGTCAGGTCACATGGTTATGGAAATAGGACACACTCCAGGGAGAGGGAGTGGGAGGGGGAGAGGGATGGAGGGGGGAGGGAGGGAGGGAGGGAGGGAGGGAGGGAAATGAATATTAGCATAATCAGCAGTATTATTCAGTCCACTCTAGTGATATTGATCCCTCATATTGTTCTGTGATTATGTTCAATAGAGGACATGTGTTGGCCACTAGAGGAGACATGGGCTCATCCATAGACCACAGGCCTGTTATGTGCTCATTAGTCCATTGATACCTACATGGAAGAGATACTATGATATATGACTCACTTGTGGATATAGGTTAGATAAATACAGTAAATAGTGATTAGGACTCATGGTATTGTAGGGTTGACTTAAAGCATTTCGCTACACTCGCAATAACATCTGCTAACCATGTGTATGTGACCAATAACATCTGCTAACCATGTGTATGTGACCAATAACATCTGCTAACCATGTGTATGTGACCAATAACATCTGCTAACCATGTGTATGTGACCAATAACATCTGCTAACCATGTGTATGTGACCAATAACATCTGCTAACCATGTGACCAATAACATCTGCTAACCATGTGTATGTGACCAATACATTTTGATTTAGAGTGGTTAGTGGTAGTGTTGTATCTCTGTTCTGTTATCTTCCATGTTGGTAACAAACATCGGGACTTGGGATGCCAGTAATATCTCTCTTTTCTTTCTTCCCTTTCTTCCTTTCATGGTTTCTGATCACGTTAATTTACTTCCCTCCTTCAATCTTTCCCTGATGAACTAACTAACCTCTGTAAGTTCCTTCCTCCTCTCTGTCTGTCTGTCTGTCTGTCTGTCTGTCTGTCTGTCTGTCTGTCTGTCTGTCTGTCTGTCTGTCTGTCTGTCTGTCTGTCTGCCTGCCTGCCTGCCTGCCTGCCTGCCTGCCTGCCTGTCTGTCTGTCTGTACCATTTGACTATCTATCTCCTCTGTCTGTCTGTACCATCTGACTATTATCTATCTCCTCTGTCTGTCTGTACCAGATGACTATATATCTTCTTTGTCTGTACCAGATGACTATCTATCTCACCTGTCTGTCTGTACCAGATGACTATCTATCTCCTCTGTCTGTACCAGATGACTATCTATCTCCTCTGTCTGTACCAGATGCCTATCTATCTCACCTGTCTGTCTGTACCAGATGACTATCTATCTCCTCTGTCTGTACCAGATGACTATCTATCTCACCTGTCTGTCTGTACCAGATGACTATCTATCTCCTCTGTCTGTACCAGATGACTATCTATCTCCTCTGTCTGTCTGTACCAGATGACTATCTATCTCCTCTGTCTGTCTGTACCAGATGACTATCTATCTCCTCTGTCTGTACCAGATGACTATCTATCTCACCTGTCTGTCTGTACCAGATGACTATCTATCTCCTCTGTCTGTACCAGATGACTATCTATCTCACCTGTCTGTCTGTACCAGATGACTATCTATCTCCTCTGTCTGTCTGTACCAGATGACTATCTATCTCCTCTGTCTGTACCAGATGACTATCTATCTCCTCTGTCTGTCTGTACCAGATGACTATCTATCTTCTTTGTCTGTCTGTACCATTTGACTATCTATCTCACCTGTCTGTCTGTACCAGATGACTATCTATCTCACCTGTCTGTCTGTCTGTACCAGATGACTATATATCTCCTCTGTCTGTACCAGATGACTATCTATCTCCTCTGTCTGTACCAGATGACTATCTATCTCCTCTGTCTGTACCAGATGACTATCTATCTCCTCTGTCTGTACCAGATGACTATCTATCTCACCTGTCTGTCTGTACCAGATGACTATCTATCTCCTCTGTCTGTACCAGATGACTATCTATCTCACCTGTCTGTCTGTACCAGATGACTATCTATCTCCTCTGTCTGTCTGTACCAGATGACTATCTATCTCACCTGTCTGTCTGTACCAGATGACTATCTATCTCCTCTGTCTGTCTGTACCAGATGACTATCTATCTCCTCTGTCTGTCTGTACCAGATGACTATCTATCTCCTCTGTCTGTCTGTACCAGATGACTATCTATCTCACCTGTCTGTCTGTACCAGATGACTATCTATCTCACCTGTCTGTCTGTACCAGATGACTATCTATCTCCTCTGTCTGTCTGTACCAGATGACTATCTATCTCCTCTGTCTGTCTGTACCAGATGACTATCTATCTCCTCTGTCTGTCTGTACCAGATGACTATCTATCTCCTCTGTCTGTCTGTACCAGATGACTATCTATCTCCTCTGTCTGTCTGTACCAGATGACTATCTATCTCCTCTGTCTGTCTGTACCAGATGACTATCTATCTCCTCTGTCTGTCTGTACCAGATGACTATCTATCTCCTCTGTCTGTCTGTACCAGATGACTATCTATCTCCTCTGTCTGTCTGTACCAGATGACTATCTATCTCCTCTGTCTGTCTGTACCAGATGACTATCTATCTCCTCTGTCTGTCTGTACCAGATGACTATCTATCTCCTCTGTCTGTCTGTACCAGATGACTATATATCTCCTCTGTCTGTACCAGATGACTATCTATCTCACCTGTCTGTCTGTACCAGATGACTATCTATCTCCTCTGTCTGTCTGTACCAGATGACTATCTATCTCCTCTGTCTGTCTGTACCAGATGACTATCTATCTCCTCTGTCTGTCTGTACCAGATGACTATCTATCTCACCTGTCTGTCTGTACCAGATGACTATCTATCTCACCTGTCTGTCTGTACCAGATGACTATCTATCTCCTCTGTCTGTCTGTACCAGATGACTATCTATCTTCTTTGTCTGTACCATTTGACTATCTATCTCACCTGTCTGTCTGTACCAGATGACTATCTATCTCCTCTGTCTGTACTAGATAACTATCTATCTCACCTGTCTGTCTGTCTGTACCAGATGACTATATATCTTCTTTGTCTGTACCAGATGACTATCTATCTCACCTGTCTGTCTGTCTGTACCAGATGACTATATATCTTCTTTGTCTGTACCAGATGACTATCTATCTCACCTGTCTGTCTGTACCAGATGACTATCTATCTCCTCTGTCTGTACTAGATGACTATCTATCTCCTCTGTCTGTCTGTACCATCTGACTATTATCTATCTCCTCTGTCTGTCTGTACCAGATGACTATATCTTCTTTGTCTGTACCAGATGACTATCTATCTCACCTGTCTGTCTGTACCAGATGACTATCTATCTCCTCTGTCTGTACCAGATGACTATCTATCTCCTCTGTCTGTCTGTACCATATGACTATCTATCTCCTCTGTCTGTCTGTACCAGATGACTATCTATCTCCTCTGTCTGTACCAGATGACTATCTATCTCACCTGTCTGTCTGTACCAGATGACTATCTATCTCACCTGTATGTCTGTCTGTACCAGATGACTATCTATCTCCTCTGTCTGTCTGTACCAGATGACTATCTCCTCTGTCTGTACCAGATGACTATCTATCTCCTCTGTCTGTCTGTACCAGATGACTATCTATCTCCTCTGTCTGTACCAGATGACTATCTATCTCCTCTGTCTGTCTGTACCAGATGACTATCTATCTCCTCTGTCTGTCTGTACCAGATGACTATCTATCTCACCTGTCTGTCTGTACCATCTGACTATCTATCTCCTCTGTCTGTCTGTACCAGATGACTATCTATCTCCTCTGTCTGTCTGTACCAGATGACTATATATCTTCTTTGTCTGTACCAGATGACTATCTATCTCACCTGTCTGTCTGTACCAGATGACTATCTCTCTGAGATCAATCTTTGGACTGAGACATGAAACTAAGAATGTAGAATTCACCTTCCGTAAAACTTCCTGTACTCTCTTTCCCAGTACAGTATCTTCCTGTACTCTCTTTCCCAGTACAGTATCTTCCTGTACTCTCTTTCCCAGTACAGTATCTTCCTGTGCTCTCTTTCCCAGTACAGTATCTTCCTGTACTCTCTTTCCCAGTACAGTATCTTCCTGTACTCTCTTCCAGTACAGTATCTTCCTGTACTCTCTTTCCCAGTACAGTATCTTCCTGTACTCTCTTTCCCAGTACAGTATCTCCCTGTACTCTCTTTTCCAGTACAGTATCTTCCTGTACTCTCTTTCCCAGTACAGTATCTTCCTGTACTCTCTTTCCCAGTACAGTATCTTCCTGTACTCTCTTTCCCAGTACAGTATCTTCCTGTACTCTCTTTCCCAGTACAGTATCTTCCTGTACTCTCTTTCCCAGTACAGTATCTTCCTGTACTCTCTTTCCCAGTACAGTATCTTCCTGTACTCTCTTTCCCAGTACAGTATCTTCCTGTACTCTCTTTCCCAGTACAGTATCTTCCTGTACTCTCTTTCCCATTACAGTATCTTCCTGTACTCTCTTTCCCAGTACAGTATCTTCCTGTACTCTCTTTCCCAGTACAGTATCTTCCTGTACTCTCTTTTCCAGTACAGTATCTTCCTGTACTCTCTTTCCCAGTACAGTATCTTCCTGTACTCTCTTTTCCAGTACAGTATCTTCCTGTACTCTCTTTCCCAGTACAGTATCTTCCTGTACTCTCTTTCCCAGTACAGTATCTTCCTGTACTCTCTTTCCCAGTACAGTATCTTCCTGTACTCTCTTTCCCAGTACAGTATCTTCCTGTACTCTCTTTCCCAGTACAGTATCTTCCTGTACTCTCTTTCCCAGTACAGTATCTTCCTGTACTCTCTTTCCCAGTACAGTATCTTCCTGTACTCTCTTTCCCAGTACAGTATCTTCCTGTACTCTCTTTCCCAGTACAGTATCTTCCTGTACTCTCTTTCCCAGTACAGTATCTTCCTGTGTATGACTTGGGGTCACTGATGGATTGCTGTGTAACATAAACTATGTCTTAAATGATACCCTACTCCCTATATAGTGCACTTTTTTTGACTAGGGCCCATAGGGACCACTATATATGGATTAGGATGTTATTTGGGATGCAGACTAACTCTAAGCTGTGTCATTGTGTTAACAGTCCACTCATCTCTCCACAGACAATCTCCCAGCCACCAAAAGCAGGACCAGCGAAGATCTAATCACATCCTCCAGACTGTCTACCTACTCTCCAGAACACTACACACAGTCAGAGTCTGACTCCTACCCCTATCCCAGATCCCCTAAAGGTATAACCTACACCCTACACCCTACTCTCCAGAACACTACACACAGTCAGAGTCTGACTCCTACCCCTATCCCAGATCCCCTAAAGGTATAACCTACACCCTACACCCTACTCTCCAGAACACTACACACAGTCAGAGTCTGACTCCTACCCCTATCCCAGATCCCCTAAAGGTATAACCTACACCCTACACCCTACTCTCCAGAACACTAAACACAGTCAGAGTCTGACTCCTACCCCTATCCCAGATCCCCTAAAGGTATAACCTACACCCTACACCCTACTCTCCAGAACACTACACACAGTCAGAGTCTGACTCGTACCCCTATCCCAGATCCCCTAAAGCAGGGGTGTCAAAGTCAAATGGACGGAGGGCCAAATAAAAAAATCAGCTACAAGACGAGGGCCGGACTGTTCGAATGTTCATTGAAAAATTTTTAAATGACGCATATAGTCTAGTGAACCTAATTGAACCTACTGAAAACCTAACAAATATATCACAATATGATCAGATAAATAAAGCAATATTTTCTTATGGCTCTGTCAGTAATCTTTAATTTTCAACAGACACAAAAGACAAATTTCCTTTATATAAATATCCCCATAACATGAACATTAAATGAAAGAAACCGGTATTCAAGGCACCATCAGTAGACTATATTTTCTATTTTAGCAAAAGTGGGCTAAATTTACTTCAAAGAAAAAACAATAATAGCAATTTTCTATCATCCACTCAACTGAAATATTTTTAAAATATAATTGGATTGAAATACAAAAAATAAAGTGCAAAAATCTATTAATCAAAAACAACACTTTGTTTAAGGAGTAACATGCAGTGAAAACAAATATTAAATTTTAACTTTTAAACTTGAACTGAGTAAAAACTCTAAATATGTGATTGCACAGTAATGTTCACTTGTTTGAGGTTGAGGGTGATACTTGGTGGTGTCCCATCTTTTCCACAAGTTCATCAATGTTCGGTAAGGCTCTGAGCTGAAGAAATCCTCAGAATTGAGTGGAGGTGTTCAGCAGTAAGTCACTTCTGTGTGATGTTTTGTTCAGGTTCATCAAAGAAAACAGTTGTTCACACAGGTATGTGCTGCCAAACATAGACAACGTTTGAGCAGCCTGGATGCCAGCTGGGGCATTGTGCCGGGAGGAAACGGGCGAACTCCGCAGCACCCACTGCCCTATTTTGCCCTCAGTGCATCATTGCATTGGAGGTCAATCAACTCCATTTGGAGGTTTGGTGGTGAGCTTTCCACGTCAACAGCAAATGGGTTACCAGCAGTTCCAACCTGCTTTTTTGTGCTTCAAAGTCAGCAAATCGGCGTCGAAAGTCAGCGGCAAGCATACCTATTTTATCAGCCAACTGTGTGCTCGGGAACGCACTGGTAGAGAGCTTCTCTTTCATGGTCTGGCAGCTGGGAAAGTGGCTCAAATTTTCTTTCCGCATCTGCGTCTCCCACAGAGTCAGTTTGGTTTTAAATGCCTTCACTGTACTGTACATATCAGAGATGACACGATCCCGACCCTGCAGCTGCAAGTTTATTGCATTCAGATGACTCGTAATGTCACACAGAAAAGCCATTTCACACAGAAACATTTCGTCTCGGAGTTGTGTTGTGTCTTTCCCTTTGCTGTCCAAGAACAGACAAATCTCCTCACGAGCTCGAAACATCTTTGAAGCACCTTTCCTGGCTTAGCCATCGCACCTCTGTGTGATAAGGCAAATCACCATGCTCCGTTTCTAACTCCGTCAGAAATGCCTTGAACTGGCGGTGATTCAAACCTTTGGCTCTGATAAAGTTAACTGTGCGTGATGATGCTCATTACATGCTCCATTTTCAAGGCTTTACCGCACAACGCTTCCTGGTGTATGATACAATGATAAGCTGTCAGCTCACCTGTCGCGTTTTCCTCTTGCATCTTTTCCCGTATCTTCGCCACCAGTCCGCTCCTGTGTCCACACATCGCAGGTGCTCCGTCGGTTGTCAAACCCACGAGTTTTTCCCAAGGCAGCTCCATCTCATTTACACATCTTGACACCTCTTCATACAAATCATGCCCCGTAGTTGTGCCATGCATAGGACGTAAAGCCAAAAACTCCTCTGTCACGCTTTAGGTTGGAGTCCACTCCGGGATGAAAATTGACAACTGGGCAATGTCAGAAATGTCGGTGCTCTCATCCACAGCCAAGGAATATGCAATAAAATCTTTTCCCTTTTTCACAAGCTGCTCTTTTAGATTGATGGACAACTGGTCTACTCTCTCGGCAATGGTGTTTCTGCTCAGACTCACATTTAAAAAGAGTTGCCTTTTTTTCTGGGCAAACTTCGTCCAAACTTTAATCATGCAGTTTTTGATGAAATCCCCTCCGTAAATGGCCGGGCTGATTTAGCGATCTCTTCTGCCAAAATAAAACTGGCCTTGACAGCAGCCTGGCCTTGTGATTTGGCTTTTTTGAACAGAGCCTGTCGAGATTTGAGGCCTCGTTTTAATTCCTCTGCCTTTTGTAGCCTTTGTTCCATGTCCATATTCTTGTTTTTGTCCGCGTGTTTCGTTTCATAATGTCGTCTCAGATTATACTCTTTCAGTACCGCCACACTTTCTCCACACAGAAGACACACAGGTTTTCCAGCTACCTTCGTGAACATATACTCCGACTCCCACCTTGTTTGAAACCCCGGTTCTCAGTATCCACCTTCCGTTTTGCCATTTTTGATGGGTATCTGAAAGTTAATTTTACTGTGATGCTGACGACTGCTGTGCCAATAAATATTGAAATGAAGCAGCCTACTGCTCGGTGCGTCACCTTTGCATTGTGGGAAATGTAGTATTGGTGCGTGTAAAAGATCTGCGGGCTGCCGGCTTGCTGCGGGCCGGTTCTAATAATAAATCAAGATCATCCCAGGGGCCGTAAAAAACCTTCTTGCGGGCCGGATGTGGCCCGCGGGCCTTGACTCTGACATATGTGCCCTAAAGGTATAACCTACACCCTACACCCTACTCTCCAGAACACTACACACAGTCAGAGTCTGACTCCTACCCCTATCCCAGATCCCCTAAAGGTATAACCTACACCCTACACCCTACTCTCCAGAACACTACACACAGTCAGAGTCTGACTCCTACCCCTATCCCAGATCCCCTAAAGGTATAACCTACACCCTACACCCTAGACCCTACTCTCCAGAACCCTACACACAGTCAGAGTCTGACTCCTACCCCTATCCCAGCTCCCCTAAAAGTACACCCTACACCCTACTCTCCAGAACACTACACACAGTCAGAGTCTGACTCCTACCCCTATCCCAGCTCCCCTAAAGGTACACCCTACACCCTACTCTCCAGAACACTACACACAGTCAGAGTCTGACTCCTACCCCTATCCCAGCTCCCCTAAAGGTACACCCTACACCCTACACCCTAGACCCTACTCTCCAGAACACTACACACAGTCAGAGTCTGACTCCTACCCCTATCCCAGCTCCCCTAAAGGTACGCCCTACACCCTACACCCTACACCCTAGACCCTACTCTCCAGAACACTACACACAGTCAGAGTCTGACTCCTACCCCTATCCCAGCTCCCCTAAAGGTACAACCTACACCCTATACCCTACACCCTACTCTCCAGAACCCTACACACAGTCAGAGTCTGACTCCTACCCCTATCCCAGCTCCCCTAAAGGTACAACCTACACCCTATACCCTACACCCTACTCTCCAGAACCCTACACACAGTCAGAGTCTGACTCCTACCCCTATCCCAGCTCCCCTAAAGGTACAACCTACACCCTATACCCTACACCCTACTCTCCAGAACCCTACACACAGTCAGAGTCTGACTCCTACCCCTATCCCAGCTCCCTTAGGGTACAACCTACACCCTATACCCTACACCCTACTCTCCAGAACCCTACACACAGTCAGAGTCTGACTCCTACCCCTATCCCATTTCCCCTAAAGGTACAACCTACACGATACAACCTAAACCCCACACCCTAGACCCTACTCATCAGAAGTCTACATACAGTCTATCTACCCTACACACAGTCAGAGTCTGACTCCTACCCCTATCCCAGCTCCCCTAAAGGTACAACCTACACCCTACAACCTAAACCCTACACCCTAGACCCTACTCATCAGAAGTCTACATACAGTCTATCTACCCTACACACAACTAACAGTTGTTTTGTATGTGACCATCGGTGAATATATCTGTCTTTAAAAGACTAAGGCATTTCTAAGGATCTCTCTATATATATCTATCCTACTGTCAATCTATCTTTCCCCAGCTCTCCGTGCTCCTAGGAGAAGGTATTCTACAGGAGGAGATGAAGAGAACTGGAGTCACAGCAGTCTTCAAAGAGTGAGACTCTCTCTCTCTCTCTCTCTCTCTCTCTCTCTCTCTCTCTCTGTGTAATAATTCCATATTTACTGTCATATTTATTTGTGGAATAATATTTGTATTTATTCTCTTCTACTTTCTCTCTCTCCTTCTCGCTCTCTCTATGCCCCCTCTCTCTACCCCTGGTGTGTGTCTGTGTGTCTCTCTCTTTCTCTCTCTCTCTCTCTCTCTCTCTCTCTCTCTCTCTCTCTCTCTCTCTCTCTTCTCTCTCTCTCTCCCTCTCTCAGATCCAGAGTGGTATAGGGAGGATGATCCTAAAGGAGGAGATGAAAGCTAGATCTGGTTGCTATGACAATGACCCTTGGGGCAGCGCCCGGAATTCCCGCAGCGGCAGCAAGGAGGCTCTCACCACTACCAGCTACAACAGCACCGGCTACAACAACACTGTCAATGGCTGTGAGTGTGTGGTGACTGTGTTGTATTGAATCATCTTCACTTTGTTTGTTTTCCTCTTTATCTAACACTCTCCTTCTCCCCCCTGCTCCTCCTCCTCTCCTTCTCCCCCTGCTCCTCCTCTCCTTCTCCCCTGCTCCTCCTCCTCTCCTTCTCCCCCTGCTCCTCCTCCTCTCCTTCTCCCCCTGCTCCTCCTCCTCTCCTTCTCCCCTGCTCCTCCTCTCCTTCTCCCCCTGCTCCTCCTCCTCTCCTTCTCCCCCTGCTCCTCCTCCTCTCCTTCTCCCCCTGCTCCTCCTCCTCTCCTTCTCCCCCTGCTCCTCCTCCTCTCCTTCTCCCCCTGCTCCTCCTCTCCTTCTCCCCCTGTTCCTCCTCCTCTCCTTCTCCCCTGCTCCTCCTCCTCTCCTTCTCCCCCTGCTCCTCCTCTCCTTCTCCCCCTGCTCCTCCTCCTCTCCTTCTCCCCCTGCTCCTCCTCCTCTCCTTCTCCCCCTGCTCCTCCTCCTCTCCTTCTCCCCCTGCTCCTCCTCTCCTTCTCCCCCTGTTCCTCCTCCTCTCCTTCTCCCCCTGCTCCTCCTCCTCTCCTTCTCCCCCTGCTCCTCCTCCTCTCCTTCTCCCCCCTGTTCCTCCTCCTCTCCTTCTCCCCCTGCTCCTCCTCCTCTCCTTCTCCCCCTGCTCCTCCTCCTCTCCTTCTCCCCCCTGTTCCTCCTCCTCTCCTTCTCCCCCTGCTCCTCCTCCTCTCCTTCTCCCCCCTGCTCCTCATCCTCTCCTTCTCCCCCTGCTCCTCCTCCTCTCCTTCTCTACCTGCTCCTCCTCCTCTCCTTCTCCCCCTGTTCCTCCTCCTCTCCTTCTCCCCCTGCTCCTCCTCCTCTCCTTCTCCCCCTGCTCCTCCTCCTCTCCTTCTCCCCCCTGCTCCTCCTCCTCTCCTTCTCCCCCTGCTCCTCCTCCTCTCCTTCTCCCCTCTGCTCCTCCTCCTCTCCTTCTCCCCTGCTCCTCCTCCTCTCCTTCTCCCCCTGCTCCTCCTCCTCTCCTTCTCACCCTGCTCCTCCTCCTCTCCTTCTCCCCCTGCTCCTCCTCCTCTCCTTCTCCCCCTGCTCCTCCTCCTCTCCTTCTCCCCCCTGCTCCTCCTCCTCTCCTTCTCCCCCTGCTCCTCCTCCTGTCCTCCCCCCTGCGCCTCCTCTTCCTGCTCCTCCTCCTCTCCTTCTCCCCCTGCTCCTCCTCCTCTCCTTCTCCCCCCTGCTCCTCCTCCTCTCCTTCTCCCCCTGCGCCTCCTCCCCCTGCTCCTCCTCCTCTCCTTCTCCCCCTGCGCCTCCTCCCCCTGCTCCTCCTCCTCTCCTTCTCCCCCTGCGCCTCCTCCCCCTGCTCCTCTTCCTCTCCTTCTCCCCCCTGCGCCTCCTCCCCCTGCTCCACCTCCTCTCCTTCTCCCCCTGCTCCTCCTCCTCTCCTTCTCCCCCTGCTCCTCCTCCTCTCCTCCCTCCCACTTGCTCCTCCTCCTCTCCTTCTCCCCCTGCTCCTCCTCCTCTCCTTCTCCCCCTGCGCCTCCTCCCCCTGCTCCTCCTCCTGTCCTTCTCTCCCCTGCTCCTCCTCCTCTCCTCCCTCCCCCATCCCTTCTCTACTCCTCTCATCCAGTCTTTCCAAGCCTCATTGCTGCTTTGATGTGCTGTATTCATCTCAGTGCATCATGGGTACCCAGCATGCTCTGCTCAGTTTGTTTGTTTGAAACCAAAGACAATACAGTATGGAGATAGGCAGAAACTGCTTTTCCAATAGAAATCCTCGATCACACTTGTAGGCGATGTCATGGCGACATTGGCTAGCTAAGCTCATGCGCAGAAACACGTCATCGAGTCTAACGTTCATCTCGCGCGGAACTGCGCATGTGCAGGCCACCAAATCAAAGACCCTCCTTCGATATAAAGTTGTTTTTAACTCAAATTAAAAGATGTCAGTTCGTCACGTTCATGAGGTTGGAGTAATAACATGTTCAACTAGTGAAGACATTGGTTCTGATCTAGGTTGTGCCTGTAGATAGAGAAAATGAACAGTGAATGAAGAATCTCTCACTTTTCTCATTGACTTCTCAAAGCCCAAACCCCGGCCTGGTTTGATTGGTCTGTTTCACAAGCGTTCCTGGAAGTCTGTTTCTGTCTGTTTCGGTGATGTTGTACCTCTGGGTTTAGAAACGCTGTGGTGAAAGTCCTCTAAATGTCCAATCTTTCAGGAGGTTCTCTCTCTCTTTCTCTTTCTCTCTCTGTGTCTCTCTAATCTAATCTCACTAATCCTGTTTTCCCTGGTTTCTCTCCCTCAGCTCCTCCATCCCATTACAGCTTAGACAGTGGTGAGTACAACAGTGAAACACTATTACATACATAACATACTGTGCCACCTTACATTAAATGTATGTGTTTGTAAACATCGCCCTCTACTGCACATTCAGTTGGTTGTCAATCTCTTTCCTGATTTACTCTGATATATTAAGATCTATATATGACCCCCAACTGTAAAGCAGTTGTGACAACTTATGTAAAAAGATATTTATAAATATATTGCATTGATTGACTGCTTTCATCTGTTCCAGACTCATACAAGTCAGCCTCTCTACCAGGATACAGGCGGAACGGTGTCAACAGGGTGACCATCAACACTATAATATCCTTTATCTATACAGTTATGATCAAATCTCTTGAGATGAAAATGTATTTTGACAGAAAGACCAGGAGGCAGCGACCGAACATTCTTTACATCGAAGGCTGTAATTCAAGCCAACCTCCTAGTTGTCATGGAAGCTTACTTGACAAACACAGCTGTAGCATCACTAACAGGTCTCTATGTGTATCCCTGCAGCCCCAGAGTGCAGCCGCAGACTACTACCAACAGTATGACAGCAGCAGTGAAGTCAACTGGGGAACCAGAGGTAGGAGGGCTGTGTAACCACCCTGGGTTCAGGTCTCAATACATTTATAACATTGTGCTATTTCCTTATTGCATGATGGTAATCAGGTATTTTGTCTATTTTTCTCTCCTGCAGAATACAAGGTAAGGGTCTGAAAGTTGGTTGGAAAGTGGAGTGGACTGTCAAGCAGTATTCTACAATAACCAGCACGATGTTAGACTGTATTCTCCAAGTGGTGTGTTATGAACCTCTGGTGGGGAGAAAGACAATTCCTACTGGATCACAAAGACTGTGGTTTGTTCATGTAAGGCACTAGGACACTATAGGCCAGTATAGCTGCTCTCTCTCATTCCTGGCTCAATGACCCTATCAGAGGGCAGCAGTAGAGTCATGGCATCCTGCCCTGGTCTGCCCTAGTCAAAGATGAGGATGTCCATATGACGATAGGGTAGGAGAGACTTCCTGAGAGAGAAATGGAAATGGAAGGACTGCCAATAATCATCTCATTCTATAGAACACCTCTACTATGTTCCATACAATGGCTTCTATGCTGTGATTACAAAGGAAACAGTGGTGTTATGACTGAGACAGCTGCTGAAGCTGTTCACCTGAGATATGTGGTTTGTGGTCAATTCCATTTCACTTCAATCAATTCAGGAAGTAACATGAAATTGCAAGTATTATCAGAATAGGAATTGGAATTTAAGTATACTTCCTGATTTGAACCCAACCCTGTTAACTACATATATCTTCTACCTCTATCTGACCTGTCTGTTGCAGGTGTACCCGTATGAAGTACTGATCGTGACCACCAGGGGGAGACACAGACTGCCTAAAGACGTAGACAGAGCCAGACTAGAGGTGAGGTTCTGACCTGGCTTAATTTGGTGGTTGATATTTCATCAAATAATATGTTCAATGCTGCCTCCTATCCTTGCTTCTAGTTAAAGGTCACTAATCCAGACATTATCCACATAGTCTACATGAGTCATACTACAGTGTCTCCCTGTGTTCCTCTGGCTTCCAGCGT
This sequence comes from Oncorhynchus nerka, assembly GCF_034236695.1. Lineage (NCBI taxonomy): Eukaryota > Metazoa > Chordata > Actinopteri > Salmoniformes > Salmonidae > Oncorhynchus > Oncorhynchus nerka. The sequence continues at coordinate 76,278,010 of NC_088401.1, read as the reverse complement.
CATCTGAGTCCCGAGGAGTTCCTACAGGTGTTTGGGATGACCGTGGCAGAGTTTGACCGGCTGGCTCTCTGGAAGAGAAATGAAATGAAGAAACAGGCCCAACTCTTCTAACCATGGAGAGAGAGAAAATTAGAAGAGAGAGAGAGAGAGAGACAGAGAGAGAAACTGTTCTAAATAGAGAGAGACTGTTAATGACAACAGAGAGAGGTCTTACGTCAGAATGAGAGAGTTGCGACAGACAGACAGACAGACAGACAGACAGACAGACAGACAGACAGACAGACAGACAGACAGACAGACAGACAGACAGACAGACAGACAGACAGACAGACAGAGGGAATGTGTAATTTCACTGCCACAGACTGAACTAAACCCTCCCCACCCCACCACTGCCCAGGGTCAAAAGAGAGAGAGACAGAGGGAGAGACACAAAGTTCAGGAGACTTTTGGCTTTGCCTTACTATTGTGGATGATTTTATACCTTTTGAGTGTGCAGCACCAGCAAACTAAGTGACTAGAATGTAGATATCATTTACACCTCTTCACCACATCAGAATGAATGAATGAATGGATGGACGAATAAACACACAATGCTTATGTTTTTAAATGGATGTTCATTGATGATCATTTCTCCTTTTACTTTACTACTTGTATCTTGTGGTTTACAGTGATACTGGCAGCATGCCCATCTTTTAATGACATCATACCTATATTTTAATGACATCATACCTGTGTTCCAATGACATCATGAAATTATTTTTCTGACAATGAAAACATTTCTTCACATTGTGAATGTGTACAGTACAAAAGAAGGATTGTTGCTCCACCAGATATGCTAATTATTCACACAACAATAGGCTACAGACTGGATGTATTGACTGTCAGGAAAACGAACACATGCTAGACGTACCTGCTGTAGCGTTGTGATAGAGGGAACACTATTGCTTACACACGGGGATAATAGTTGAATTATGAATACGTATTCATCTTGGAACATTGCATAAACAAACATTAAATACAGTTTGTATTGCGGACATGAAATGAGAAGTGTGTAGCTTGGTTAACATACAGTTCTAGACTACAGTTGTTTGCAGTTATGAAGACGTATCCAGTCACAACACGTAGGTTGCAGATGAACATTCATAACACAATATTCGGAGGGTTGGTTTCCTTGACACGTATTGATCCTCTACTCCTGGGCTGAAAACGTTCATAGTCCGGGTCTTATTTGATCAAATTGATCCTTTTCATTTGAAACTACAAAACATACTGTAACTATCTCCTTGTCATAGCTTTTCACAGTTACATCATGTATCATTTATTCCAATAAAATGATGTTTTCATGTGTATGTGACTGTCAATCGATCAATTAATGAATGAATATGGTTGTTTATATGTATGTTGTACTTCTGCATCATGGGGTGAACCCACAACCATCTGTGCCTCCAAGACTCAGACCTTTTTGCAGTTAGAGGTAGGTAGGAAGGGTTATTGCAGACCTTTTTGCAGTTAGAGATAGGTAGTGAGGCTAATTGCCATACTGCTCTATGAGGGTACTAGCTTTAGGACCCAGCAAAGAGCGGGCTGTTCATTTCTCTGCAACTTCATTGAGAGAGGCAGAGAGAGAGAGAGAGAGGCAGAGAGAGAGAGAGAGAGAGAGAGAGAGAGAGAAAAGGAGTCTGCTATGTATCAAGTGTAGCTGTCAGCGCGGTCTCACATGGGGCTGCTCTCCGTCACAGTCTCTGGGTGAGCCCAGGAAACCACCTCTCTCTCATCCATTACTTCCATCGGGATGGACACCAACAACAGATGTAAGTGTCAGTCTTAATCCGCTTTTCATTTCAAGTTAATCCATAGTGTAAAATGACACAAAGTAAGCTATTATGTAGCTATTATTTCAAAGTTGTGCAACTGTTTTTTTTAAACCAACCAATAGGGATATGCGCATAAATTACAACTTTAATTGCACTGTTTTTTGACATGGGAACTGCTGCCATACTGCTACACAAACTCTCTGTTTATTATTCATGCATAGAGAAGGCTAATTGTAGAGAGGCTAACTGTAGTCTAATTGCCTGTTTAGGATTCTCATCATTTTGTTGACAACTTAGTAAACATCAGAAGAGCACTTTGCAGGGAATGGAGCAGAGAATTGGATTGTTGGAATTATTTTTATATTACTATGGTCTAAGTTCGCTGTCCGTTGGCCATAGGCTTTAGAAAAATGTGATAGTCCAAAATACTTAGAATGATTGGCAGTTTACCACCTTACTGTGTTTAGTTTGACTTGTGCAAATCGTCTCCCAACACTGCAGACAGTGATACGTTTTCCCCTAGCCTCCCCCCTCCAACACTGTAGGCAGTGATACGTTTTCCCCTAGCCTCCCCCCTCCAACACTGCAGGCAGCGATACGTTTTCCCCTAGCCTCCCCCCTCCAACACTGCAGGCAGCGATACGTTTTCCCCTAGCCTCCCCCCTCCAACACTGCAGGCAGCGATACGTTTTCCCCTAGCCTCCCCCTCCAACACTGCAGGCAGTGATACGTTTTCTCCTAGCCTTCCCCCTCCAACACTGCAGGCAGCGATACGTTTTCTCCTAGCCTCCCCCTCCAACACTGCAGGCAGCGATACGTTTTCCCCTAGCCTCCCCCTCCAACACTGCAGGCAGCGATACGTTTTCTCCTAGCCTCCCCTCCAACACTGCAGGCAGCGATACGTTTTCCCCTAGCCTCCCCCTCCAACACTGCAGGCAGCGATACGTTTTCCCCTAGCCTTACCCTCCAACACTGCAGACAGTGATACGTTTTCCCCTAGCCTTCCCTCCAACACTGCAGGCAGCGATACGTTTTCCCCTAGCCTCCTCCAACACTGCAGGCAGTGATACGTTTTCCCCTAGCCTTCCTCCAACACTGCAGACAGTGATACGTTTTCCCCTAGCCTTCCCCTCCAACACTGCAGACAGGGATACGTTTTCCCTAGCCTCCCCTCCAACACTGCAGGCAGCGATATGTTTTCCCTAGCCTTCCCCTCCAACACTGCAGGCAGCGATACGTTTTCTCCTAGCCTTCCCCCTCCAACACTGCAGGCAGCGATACGTTTTCTCCTAGCCTTCCCCCTCCAACACTGCAGGCAGTGATACGTTTTCTCCTAGCCTCCCCCTCCAACACTGCAGACAGTGATACGTTTTCTCCTAGCCTTCCCCCTCCAACACTGCAGGCAGCGATACGTTTTCCCTAGCCTTCCCCTCCAACACTGCAGACAGCGATACGTTTTCCCCTAGCCTTCCCCCTCCAACACTGCAGGCAGCGATATGTTTTCTCCTAGCCTTCCCCTCCAACACTGCAGGCAGCGATACGTTTTTCCTAGCCTCCCCCTCCAACCTGCAGGCAGCGATACGTTTTCCCTAGCCTTCCCCTCCAACACTGCAGGCAGCGATACGTTTTCCCCTAGCCTCCCCTCCAACCTGCAGGCAGCGATACGTTTTCCCCTAGCCTCCCCCTCCATCCTGCAGGCAGCGATACGTTTTCCCCTAGCCTCCCCTCCAACCTGCAGACAGCGATACGTTTTCTCCTAGCCTCCCCCTCCAACCTGCTGTCAGCGAACCTGCACAGCGTTTTCCCCTAGCCTCCCCCTCCAACCTGCAGGCAGCGATACGTTTTCCCCTAGCCTCCCCTCCAACCTGCAGACAGCGATACGTTTTCTCCTAGCCTCCTCCAACCTGCAGGCAGCGATACGTTTTCCCTAGCCTCCCCTCCAACCTGCAGACAGCGATACGTTTTCCCCTAGCCTCCCCTCCAACCTGCAGGCAGCATTACGTTTCCCCTAGCCTCCCCCTCCAACACTGCAGACAGCGACATTTTCCGCTAGCCTCCCCTCCAACACTGTAGGCAGCGATACGTTTTCCCTAGCCTTCCCCTCCAACACTGCAGGCAGCGATACGTTTTCCCCTAGCCTCCCCCTCCAACGCTGCAGGCAGCGATACGTTTTCTCCTAGCCTCCCCTCCAACCTGCAGACAGCGATACGTTTTCCCCTAGCCTTCCCCTCCAACACTGCAGACAGCGATACGTTTTCCCCTAGCCTTCCCCTCCAACACTGCAGGCAGCGATACGTTTTCCCCTAGCCTTCCCCTCCAACGCTGCAGACAGCGATACGTTTTCCCTAGCCTCCTCCAACCTGCAGGCAGCGATACGTTTTCCCCTAGCCTTCCCCTCCAACACTGCAGGCAGCGATACGTTTTCCCCTAGCCTCCCCTCCAACCTGCAGACAGTGATACGTTTTCCCTAGCCTCCCCCCTCCAACCTGCAGACAGTGATACGTTTTCCCCTAGCCTCCCCTCCAACCTGCAGACAGTGATACGTTTTCTCCTAGCCTCCCCTCCAACACTGCAGGCAGCGATACGTTTTCCCCTAGCCTCCCCCCTCCAACACTGCAGGCAGCGATACGTTTTCCCCTAGCCTCCCCCCTCCAACGCTGCAGGCAGCGATACGTTTTCCCCTAGCCTCCCCTCCAACACTGCAGGCAGCGATACGTTTTCTCCTAGCCTCCCCCTCCAACCTGCAGACAGCGATACGTTTTCCCCTAGCCTTCCCACTCCAACACTGCAGACAGCGATACGTTTTCCCCTAGCCTTCCTCCAACACTGCAGGCAGCGATACGTTTTCTCCTAGCCTCCCCTCCAACACTGCAGGCAGTGATACGTTTTCCCCTAGCCTCCCCCTCCAACACTGCAGGCAGCGATACGTTTTCCCCTAGCCTCCCCTCCAACACTGCAGGCAGCGATACGTTTCCCCTAGCCTTCCCCTCCAACACTGCAGACAGCGATACGTTTTCTCCTAGCCTTCCCCCTCCAACACTGCAGACAGCGATACGTTTTCCCTAGCCTCCCCCTCCAACACTGCAGACAGTGATACGTTTTCTCCTAGCCTTCCCTCCAACACTGCAGGCAGCGATACGTTTTCCCCTAGCCTTCCCCTCCAACACTGCAGGCAGCGATACGTTTTCTCCTAGCCTTCCCCCCAACACTGCAGGCAGTGATACGTTTTCCCTAGCCTCCCCCTCCAACACTGCAGACAGTGATACGTTTTCCCCTAGCCTCCCCTCCAACACTGCAGGCAGCGATACGTTTTCCCCTAGCCTTCCCCTCCAACACTGCAGACAGCGACGTTTTCTCCTAGCCTCCCCTCCAACACTGCAGGCAGCGATACGTTTTCCCTAGCCTTCCCCTCCAACACTGCAGACAGTGATACGTTTTCTCCTAGCCTTCCCCTCCAACACTGCAGGCAGCGATACGTTTTCCCTTGCCTCCCCTCCAACACTGCAGACAGTGATACGTTTTCTCCTAGCCTTCCCCCTCCAACACTGCAGGCAGCGATACGTTTTCCCCTAGCCTTCCCTCCAACACTGCAGACAGCGATACGTTTTCCCTAGCCTTCCCTCCAACACTGCAGGCAGCGATACGTTTTCCCCTAGCCTCCCCCTCCAACACTGCAGGCAGTGATACGTTTTCCCCTAGCCTTCCCCCTCCAACACTGCAGGCAGCGATACGTTTTCCCCTAGCCTTCCCCCCAACACTGCAGGCAGCGATACGTTTTCCCTAGCCTTCCCCTCCAACACTGCAGGCAGCGATACGTTTTCCCCTAGCCTCCCCTCCAACACTGCAGGCAGCGATACGTTTTCCCTAGCCTCCCCCCTCCAACACTGCAGACAGCGATACGTTTTCTCCTAGCCTTCCCCTCCAACACTGCAGACAGCGATACGTTTTCTCCTAGCCTTCCCCTCCAACACTGCAGACAGTGATACATTTTCCTCCTAGCCTTCCACCTCCAACACTGCAGGCAGCGATACGTTTTCCCTCCTTCCCCTCCAACACTGCAGACAGCGATACGTTTTCCTAGCCTTCCCTCCAACACTGCAGGCAGCGATACGTTTTCCCCTAGCCTCCCCCTCCAACACTGCAGGCAGTGATACGTTTTCCCTAGCCTTCCCCTCCAACACTGCAGGCAGCGATACGTTTTCCCCTAGCCTTCCCCTCCAACACTGCAGGCAGCGATACGTTTTCTCCTAGCCTTCCCCTCCAACACTGCAGGCAGCGATACGTTTTCTCCTAGCCTTCCCTCCAACACTGCAGGCAGCGATACGTTTTCCCTAGCCTCCCCCCCTCCAACACTGCAGACAGCGATACGTTTTCCCTAGCCTCCCCTCCAACACTGCAGGCAGCGATACGTTTTCCCCTAGCCTTCCTCCAACACTGCAGGCAGCGATACGTTTTCCCCTAGCCTCCCCTCCAACCTGCAGGCAGCGATACGTTTTCCCTAGCCTCCCCTCCAACCTGCAGACAGCGATACGTTTTCTCCTAGCCTCCCTCCAACCTGCTGTCAGCGATACGTTTTCCCTAGCGTCCCCTCCAACCTGCAGGGAGCGATACGTTTTCCCCTAGCCTCCCCCCTCCAACCTGCAGACAGCGATACGTTTTCTCCTAGCCTCCCCTCCAACCTGCAGGCAGCGATACGTTTTCCCTAGCCTCCCCCTCCAACCTGCAGACAGCGATACGTTTTCCCCTAGCCTCCCCTCCAACCTGCAGGCAGCATTACGTTTTCCCCTAGCCTCCCCTCCAACACTGCAGACAGCGATACATTTTCCCTAGCCTCCCCTCCAACACTGTAGGCAGCGATACGTTTTCTCCTAGCCTTCCCCTCCAACACTGCAGGCAGCGATACGTTTTCCCTAGCCTTCCCCTCCAACACTGCAGGCAGCGATACGTTTTCCCTAGCCTTCCTCCAACGCTGCAGGCAGCGATACGTTTTATCCTAGCCTTCCACCTCCAACACTGCAGGCAGCGATACGTTTTATCCTAGCCTTCCCCCTCCAACACTGTAGGCAGCGATACGTTTTCCCCTAGCCTCCCCTCCAACACTGCAGACAGCGATACGTTTTCCCCTAGCCTCCCCCTCCAACCTGCAGGCAGCGATACGTTTTCCCCTAGCCTCCCCCTCCAACGCTGCAGGCAGCGATACGTTTTCTCCTAGCCTCCCTCCAACCTGCAGACAGCGATACGTTTTCCCTAGCCTTCCCCCTCCAACACTGCAGACAGCGATACGTTTTCCCCTAGCCTTCCCCTCCAACACTGCAGGCAGCGATACGTTTTCCCCTAGCCTTCCCCCCAACGCTGCAGACAGCGATACGTTTTCTCCTAGCCTCCCCTCCAACCTGCAGGCAGCGATACGTTTTCCCTAGCCTTCCCCCTCCAACACTGCAGGCAGCGATACGTTTTCCCTAGCCTCCCCTCCAACCTGCAGACAGTGATACGTTTTCCCCTAGCCTCCCCTCCAACCTGCAGACAGTGATACGTTTTCCCCTAGCCTCCCCTCCAACCTGCAGGCAGCGATACGTTTTCCCCCTAGCCTTCCCTCCAACGCTGCAGACAGCGATACGTTTTCTCCTAGCCTTCCCACTCCAACACTGCAGGCAGCGATACGTTTTCCCCTAGCCTCCCTCCAACACTGCAGACAGTGATACGTTTTCCCCTAGCCTTCCCCTCCAACACTGCAGACAGCAATACGTTTTCCCTAGCCTTCCCTCCAACACTGCAGGCAGTGATACGTTTTCCCCTAGCCTTCCCCCCTCCAACACTGCAGACAGCGATACGTTTTCTCCTAGCCTCCCCTCCAACCTGCAGGCAGCGATACGTTTTCCCCTAGCCTCCCCTCCAACCTGCAGGCAGCGATACGTTTTCCCCTAGCCTCCCCCTCCAACCTGCAGACAGCGATACGTTTTCTCCTAGCCTCCCCCTCCAACCTGCTGTCAGCGATACGTTTTCCCCTAGCCTCCCCTCCAACCTGCAGGCAGCGATACGTTTTCCCCCCTAGCCTCCCTCCAACCTGCAGACAGCGATACGTTTTCTCCTAGCCTCCCCTCCAACCTGCAGGCAGCGATACGTTTTCCCTAGCCTCCCCCTCCAACCTGCAGACAGCGATACGTTTTCCCCTAGCCTCCCCTCCAACCTGCAGGCAGCATTACGTTTTCCCCTAGCCTCCCCTCCAACACTGCAGACAGCGATACATTTTCCGCTAGCCTCCCCTCCAACACTGTAGGCAGCGATACGTTTTCCCTAGCCTTCCCCTCCAACACTGCAGGCAGCGCGATACGCTTTCCCCTAGCCTTCCTCCAACACTGCAGACAGCGATACGTTTTCCCCTAGCCTTCCCCCTCCAACACTGCAGACAGCGATACGTTTTCCCCTAGCCTCCCCCTCCAACACTGCAGGCAGCGATACGTTTTCCCTAGCCTTCCCCTCCAACACTGCAGGCAGCGATACGTTTTCCCCTAGCCTTCCCCTCCAACGCTGCAGACAGCGATACGTTTTCTCCTAGCCTCCCCCTCCAACCTGCAGGCAGCGATACGTTTCCCTAGCCTCCCTCCAACACTGCAGGCAGCGATACGTTTTCCCTAGCCTCCCCTCCAACCTGCAGACAGTGATACGTTTTCCCCTAGCCTCCCCTCCAACCTGCAGACAGTGATACGTTTTCCCCTAGCCTCCCCCTCCAACCTGCAGACAGCGATACGTTTTCCCCTAGCCTCCCCCTCCAACACTGCAGGCAGCGATACGTTTTCCCCTAGCCTCCCCTCCAACACTGCAGGCAGCGATACGTTTCCCCTAGCCTTCCCCTCCAACACTGCAGGCAGCGATACGTTTTCCCTCCAGCCTCCCCTCCAACACTGCAGGCAGCGATACGTTTTCCCCTAGCCTCCCCCTCCAACACTGCAGGCAGCGATACGTTTTCCCCTAGCCTTCCCCCCAACACTGCAGGCAGCGATACGTTTTCCCCTAGCCTTCCCCTCCAACGCTGCAGACAGCGATACGTTTTCCCCTAGCCTCCCCCTCCAACACTGCAGGCAGCGATACGTTTCCCCTAGCCCCCTCCAACACTGCAGGCAGCGATACGTTTTCCCCTAGCCTTCCCCCTCCAACACTGCAGGCAGCGATACGTTTTCCCTAGCCTCCCCCTCCAACACTGCAGGCAGCTATACGTTTTCCCCTAGCCTCCCCTCCAACACTGCAGGCAGCGATACGTTTTCCCCTAGCCTTCCCCCTCCAACACTGCAGGCAGCGATACGTTTTCCCCAACACTAGCCTCCCCCCCTCCAACCTGCAGACAGCGATACGTTTTCCCTAGCCTCCCCCTCCAACCTGCAGGCAGCATTACGTTTTCTCCTAGCCTCCCCTCCAACACTGCAGACAGCGATACGTTTTCCCCCTAGCCTCCCCTCCAACACTGCAGACAGCGATACGTTTTCCCCTAGCCTCCCCCCTCCAACACTGTAGGCAGCGATACGTTTTCTCCTAGCCTTCCCCCTCCAACACTGCAGGCAGCGATACGTTTTCTCCTAGCCTTCCCCCTCCAACACTGCAGGCAGCGATACGTTTTCTCCTAGCCTTCCCCCTTCAACACTGTAGGCAGCGATACGTTTTCTCCTAGCCTTCCACCTCCAACCTGCAGGCAGCGATATGTTTTATCCTAGCCTTCCCCCTCCAACCTGCAGGCAGCCATACGTTTTATCCTAGCATTCCCCCTCCAACCTGCAGGCAGCGATACGTTTTATCCTAGCATTCCCCCACCAACCTGCAGGCAGCGATACGTTTATCCTAGCATTCCCCTCCAACCTGCAGGCAGCCATAGCCTAGCATTCCCCTCCAACCTGCAGGCAGCGATACGTTTTATCCTAGCATTCCCCCTCCAACCTGCAGGCAGCGATACGTTTTATCCTAGCATTCCCCCTCCAACCTGCAGGCAGCGATACGTTTTCCCCTAGCCTTCCCCCTCCAACACTGCAGGCAGCGATACGTTTTCCCCCCTAACACTGCAGACAGCGATACGCCTCCTCCCTCCAACCTGCAGACAGTGATACGTTTTCCCCCCCAACACCAGGCAGCCTCCTTCCCCCTCCAACCTGCAGACAGTGATACGTTTTCCCCCTAGCCTCCCCTCCAACCTGCAGACAGTGATACGTTTTCTCCTAGCCTCCCCTCCAACCTGCAGGCAGCGATCGTTTTCCCCTAGCCTCCCCTCCAACACTGCAGGCAGCGATACGTTTTCCCCTAGCCTCCCCCCTCCAACACTGCAGGCAGCGATACGTTTTCCCCTAGCCTTCCCCCTCCAACACTGCAGGCAGCAGCGATACGTTTTATCCTAGCCTTCCCCTTCAACGCTGCAGACAGCGTACGTTTTCCCCTAGCCTCCCCCTCCAACACTGCAGGCAGCGATACGTTTCCCCTAGCCTCCCCCTCCAACCTGCAGACAGTGATACGTTTTCCCCTAGCCTCCCCCTCCAACCTGCAGACAGTGATACGTTTTCCCCTAGCCTCCCCCCTCCAACCTGCAGACAGTGATACGTTTTCTCCTAGCCTCCCCTCCAACCTGCAGGCAGCGATACGTTTTCCCTAGCCTCCCCAACACTCCAACACTGCAGGCAGCGACTGCAGGCAGCTTTTCCCCTAGCCTCCCCCTCCAACACTGCAGGCAGCGATACGTTTTCCCTAGCCTTCCTCCAACACTGCAGGCAGCGATACGTTTATCCTAGCCTTCCCCCTCCAACGCTGCAGACAGCGATACGTTTTCCCCTAGCCTCCCCTCCAACACTGCAGGCAGCGATACGTTTCCCCTAGCCTCCCCCTCCAACACTGCAGGCAGCGATACGTTTTCCCCTAGCCTTCCCTCCAACACTGCAGGCAGCGATACGTTTTATCCTAGCCTCCCCTCCAACACTGCAGGCAGCTATACGTTTTCCCCTAGCCTCCCCCTCCAACACTGCAGGCAGCGATACGTTTTCCCCCTAGCCTTCCCCTCCAACACTGCAGGCAGCGTCGTTTTCCCCTAGCCTCCCCCTCCAACCTGCAGACAGTGATACGTTTTCTCCTAGCCTCCCCTCCAACCTGCAGGCAGCGATACGTTTTCCCCCTAGCCTCCCCCTCCAACACTGCAGGCAGCGATACGTTTTCCCCTAGCCTCCCCTCCAACACTGCAGGCAGCGATACGTTTTCCCTAGCCTTCCCCCTCCAACACTGCAGGCAGCGATACGTTTTCCCCTAGCCTTCCCCTCCAACACTGCAGACAGCGATACGTTTTCCCCTAGCCTCCCCCTCCAACACTGCAGGCAGCGACACGTTTTCCCCTAGCCTCCCCCTCCAACACTGCAGGCAGCGATACGTTTTCCCCTAGCCTTCCCCTCCAACACTGCAGGCAGCGATACGTTTTCCCTAGCCTCCCCCCTCCAACACTGCAGGCAGCTATACGTTTTCCCCTAGCCTCCCCTCCAACACTGCAGGCAGCGATACGTTTTCCCCCTAGCCTTCCCCTCCAACACTGCAGGCAGCGATTTTCGTTTTCCCCTAGCCTCCCCCCTCCAACCTGCAGGCAGCGATACATTTTCCCCCTAGCCTCCCCTCCAACCTGCAGGCAGCATTACGTTTTCCCCTAGCCTCCCCCTCCAACACTGCAGGCAGCGATACGTTTTCCCCTAGCCTCCCCTCCAACACTGCAGGCAGCGATACGTTTCTCCTAGCCTTCCCCTCCAACACTGCAGGCAGCTTTTTCTCCTAGCCTTCCCCTCCAACACTGCAGGCAGCGATACGTTTTCTCCTAGCCTTCCCCCTTCAACACTGTAGGCAGCGATACGTTTTCTCCTAGCCTTCCCCCTCCAACACTGTAGGAAGCGATACGTTTTCCCCTAGCCTCCCCCCTCCAACACTGCAGGCAGCGATACGTTTTATCCTAGCCTTCCACCTCCAACCTGCAGGCAGCGATACATTTTCCCCTAGCCTTCCACCTCCAACCTGCAGGCAGCGATACGTTTTCTCCTAGCCTTCCCCCTCCAACACTGTAGGAAGCGATACGTTTTCCCCTAGCCTCCCCCCTCCAACACTGTAGGCAGCGATACGTTTTCTCCTAGCCTTCCCCCTCCAACACTGCAGGCAGCGATACGTTTTCTCCTAGCCTTCCCCCTCCAACACTGCAGGCAGCGATACGTTTTCTCCTAGCCTTCCCCCTTCAACACTGTAGGCAGCGATACGTTTTCTCCTAGCCTTCCCCCTCCAACACTGTAGGAAGCGATACGTTTTATCCTAGCATTCCCCCTCCAACCTGCAGGCAGCCATACGTTTTATCCTAGCATTCCCCCTCCAACCTGCAGGCCGCGATACGTTTTATCCTAGCATTCCCCCTCCAACCTGCAGGCAGCGATACGTTTTATCCTAGCATTCCCCCTCCAACCTGCAGGCAGCGATACGTTTTATCCTAGCATTCCCCCTCCAACCTGCAGGCAGCGATACGTTTTATCCTAGCATTCCCCCTCCAACCTGCAGGCAGCCATACGTTTTATCCTAGCATTCCCCCTCCAACCTGCAGGCAGCGATACGTTTTATCCTAGCATTCCCCCTCCAACCTGCAGGCAGCGATACGTTTTATCCTAGCATTCCCGCACCAGCGCTGTGCTCCGTTCAGTACAAGTTCTGTCCTTCTCTGCCTTCATGCAGTGTTGATTTTAGCTTGTAAATCTTGGTGGGGCAAACTAAGCCACTGCACAACACAACCACTACACAACACAACCACTACACACACAACCACTACACAACACAACCACTACACAACACAACCACTACACAACACAACCACTACACAACCACTACACAACACAACACAACCACTACACAACACAACACAACCACTACACAACCACTACACAACACAACCACAACACAACACAACCACTACACAACACAACCACAACACAACACAACCACTACACAACACTACACAACCACTACACAACCACTACACAACACAACCACTACACAACACAACCACTACACAACCACAACACAACACAACCACTACACAACACAACCACAACACAACCACAACACAACACAACCACTACACAACACAACCACTACACAACCACTACACAACCACTACACAACACAACAACAATTCATGACGATATGATGACTGCTAGCTTGATTCATGACGATATGATGACTGCTAGCTTGCTAACTAAGATTTTGAAAGTATGATGTAGACATGATCTGTCCAATCAAAGCATTGACATAATTGTATCTGCGAAAAATGACCTTGAGCCTTCTTGGATGGATACTTCTACTGTAACTCTATGGCAGCACCCAAGGGGCTTGAATTTTCAAGCTCTACCCCTAGACTTGGCGGTGACGTAGTGCTCCCATGAGTGACAGAACACTGAGCCAATCATGGCGCAACTAGAGAACATTACCAACCCCTATGCTCCGTATTTACCATTAGCTACCCCACCACCACAGAAAGCACTGAGCTGGGCTGAAACACCTGCATTTTGGATGTGCCTGACTCAAGAAAGCAAAAAAATAATGTTTTTATACGGCTTTATTAACTCAAAGATTTGTTTTTGATTGTTTTTTTAACATTTTTTGCAAACTGATATGTGACATATATTGCCAAAATAACATGCAAACAGGCAACAAACCTTTTTTTAGTGGGGCTCAAAACAGATGCCCCACCTGCCCTGAATGACGGGTCGCCACTGGATAAGTAATACTAGTTTTGCAGAGGAAAGGCTATTACTTTCTTAGTTAGGCCCACACCTGTATCCTGTCATTTACAGCTAAATCTGTGAATGGAAGTGGACAAGGCCACATGGGAAAGGAGCAGCACTTCTGGAATGGGCCTCAAAAACCATTTGTCTGCAGCTGCTTCCATCTCCCAAGCTGTTTTACTGTGACATGACCAATGCATTCTCTCTCCAACTACAACTTCCAGTTTCCGTTGAGTGAAAGATAATCATTTTGATGTTGATACCTCACTCTCAACTACAATACGTTCTCATGACGTTTTGAAAAGAAGTCTTTTGAGACAGTCTGTGTGGGATAGGGGTTTGTAGACACGGGTTGGTTTTCAATTTCTCTTGCACTGGTTTGGGCTTGTTGTTGGACCACGTCTCTCTGTCTCTCTCTGTCTCTTTATAACATAAAGGTTATAAAGAGATCAGCTCTGTCAGGTCTCCCACAGCGAAAGGTTTGTGTCTTCAAGACGTCCTGGATGTCACACTGTTTGGGTACTTGCAGGCTTGGCACGGCTATGTGTGTGTGTGTGTGTGTGTGTGTGTGTGTGTGTGTGTGTGTGTGTGTGTGTGTGTGTGTGTGTGTGTGTGTGTGTGTGTGTTGTGTTGTAGTAGTAGTACAGAACTAGATCACCCACAGGGCTCTCTGTTAGTGTTATTCTTCCCCTCACCTTGTTCTCAGACTATGATCATGAGCTTTGGCCAAACAAACAGAAAAAAAGTAACTTGTTATTCCTGAAATACTACTATCTCCCTGGTCCTCTAATCCAAGGTCCTATTGCCTTGAGATGGACGTCAAGACATGGAGGCAATTCCTGATCATCTTTTGGTGTGAATCACAAAAGTAGTCACTATGTACCCTAGTCTAAAGGAGTGCACTATATAGGGAATAGGGTGCCATTTGGGAAGCAACCTTGGACTGTGGTGTCTACTGTCTGTCTGTCTGTCTGTGCATTACAACTGGGTCAGAGAAACCAGCCCCTCGGTCCCTCACCACTGGGTCTGACTCCTCATAAATCAGAGAAACTCTTTTTATTGGTTTCCCTGACTCAGTTCTCTCTAACCACACTCTGTAGTGGAGGTACAGTAACCAGTACAGTAACTAGTACAGTAATCTGGGTTCAAATACTTTTCAAAATAATTTCAAATACTTTATCTGGACTTGATTGAACTTGCCTGGATCGCACAATGGAACCAATAGAATAGTCACAAGAGTGCAAAACTCACAAGTCTGGCACTCTAGGCAGACAAGAGAAAACACTCATTTTTTAGAGTTCAAATAGTATTTGAACCCAGGTCTGACTCTGGTCCACTAGCAGAATTTGGGGGGTTAGAGCATTGTGAAACCCAGAGCAGGAGGGTCTCTTCTCAGGCCCAGCTCCAGCACCCACAGCCTTCCAACCAGCCTTCCAACCAGCCAGCCAGGCAGGCAGGGACACACATGGATGAGAAGGAACTGTAATGAAAGTAGTACAAGTACAGGAAGCTGCTCAGGTGACAGGTTTACGAGTTACATCTTCCTCTTCCTCCCTCCCTCCTTCTCCTCCTCTCTCCTCTTACTCTGTTCTCTCTCTCCCTCTCCCTCCCTCCTCCTCCTCTTCTCTCTCTCCCTCTCTCTCTTCCTCTTCCTCCCTCCCTCCTTCTCCTCCTCTCTCCTCTTACTCTGTTCTCTCCCTCTCCCTCCCTCCTCCTCCTCTTCTCTCTCTCCCTCTCTCTCTTCCTCTTCCTCACTCCTCCTCTTCTGTCCTTCTCTTCTTCACCGCTCTGTTACTAGCTTCTCTTCAGCCCTCTTTCTCTCTCCTCTTCCTCTATTCTCTATCCTCCTCTCCCTCATGTTCCTCCTTTTCCTCCCTTCTTCTCCTTTCTCCTCTACCTCTCATTTACCTCTCCTTTCCTTTCCTCTTCTCTTCTCTCCCTCTACCCTCTTCCTCCCACCTCATACTCTCTCTTCTTCCTCTCTACCTCTTGATCTTCCTCTCCTCTCTACCACTCTCCTCTTCCTTTCCTCCCTCTTCCTCTCTCCTTTTCCTCTCCTCTCTACCACTCTCCTCTTCCTTTCCTACCTCTTCCTCTCTCCTTTTCTTCTCTTCTCTTGGCTGAAAACAAGCCAAGGAATCATCCGTTTGTAAAAGCAAACATAGCAGGATCTGTGTGAGCAAAAAGCCAAGCCTAGCGACTGGAGAAATAGTGTAATGGCCTAATGCCCAGTGTGTGTGTGTGTGTGTGTGTGTGTGTGTGTGTGTGTGTGTGTGTGTGTGTGTGTGTGTGTGTGTGTGTGTGTGTGTGTGTGTGTGTGTGTGTGTGTGTGTGTGTGTGTGTCCAGGAGCATCAGGTGGGAGTGTGAGCAGGGAGGGGAAAGGGTGAGGTTGACCCCTCAGAGGCACATAGCATTGGTGGGATTGTATGCATCACAAATGCCACCCTATTTAGTGCACTACTTTTGACCAGAACTCATAAATCTCTTGTCAAAGTAGTGCACATTTAAAGAAATAGGGTGGCATTTGGGGCACATTCCCTCATCATCCCCTCATCCACTCATCATCCCCTCCCTATCCCCTATCATCCCAGGCTGTCTGTGCTGAATCATGGTAATTGTCTCTTCAATGTGTCTGTGAGCATATGGAAAGGTTTAGCAGACACAGAACATACAGTATATCCTTATAGAGACACAACATACAGTATATCATTATAGAGACACAACATACAGTATATCATTATAGAGGCCAGAATAATACAGAATGACATGAAACACTGATCTGATCTCTGTATTCATACCTTGACCTCTCTGGTCTACGTAATACATCTGACCTGTATATTCATACCTTGACCTCTCTGGTCTACGTAATACCTCTGACCTGTATAGTCATACCTTGACCTCTCTGGTCTACGTAATACATCTGACCTGTATATTCATACCTTGACCTCTCTGGTCTACGTAATACATCTGACCTGTATATTCATACCTTGACCTCTCTGGTCTACGTAATACCTTGACCTCTCTGGTCTACGTAATACCTTGACCTCTCTGGTCTACGTAATACCTTGACCTCTCTGGTCTACGTAATACATCTGACCTGTATATTCATACCTTGACCTCTCTGGTCTACGTAATACCTTGACCTCTCTGGTCTACGTAATACCTTGACCTCTCTGGTCTACGTAATACCTCTGACCTGTATAGTCATACCTTGACCTCTCTGGTCTACGTAATACATCTGACCTGTATATTCATACCTTGACCTCTCTGGTCTACGTAATACATCTGACCTGTATATTCATACCTTGACCTCTCTGGTCTACGTAATACCTCTGACCTGTATAGTCATACCTTGACCTCTCTGGTCTACGTAATACATCTGACCTGTATAGTCATACCTTGACCTCTCTGGTCTACGTAATACATCTGACCTGTATATTCATACCTTGACCTCTCTGGTCTACGTAATACATCTGACCTGTATATTCATACCTTGACCTCTCTGGTCTACGTAATACCTTGACCTCTCTGGTCTACGTAATACCTTGACCTCTCTGGTCTACGTAATACCTTGACCTCTCTGGTCTACGTAATACATCTGACCTGTATATTCATACCTTGACCTCTCTGGTCTACGTAATACCTTGACCTCTCTGGTCTACGTAATACCTTGACCTCTCTGGTCTACGTAATACCTTGACCTCTCTGGTCTACGTAATACATCTGACCTGTATATTCATACCTTGACCTCTCTGGTCTACGTAATACATCTGACCTGTATATTCATACCTTGACCTCTCTGGTCTACGTAATACATCTGACCTGTATAGTCATACCTTGACCTCTCTGGTCTACGTAATACATCTGACCTGTATATTCATACCTTGACCTCTCTGGTCTACGTAATACATCTGACCTGTATAGTCATACCTTGACCTCTCTGGTCTACGTAATACATCTGACCTGTATATTCATACCTTGACCTCTCTGGTCTACGTAATACCTTGACCTCTCTGGTCTACGTAATACCTTTGACCTCTCTGGTCTATGTAATACCTTGACCTCTCTGGTCTACGTAATACCTTGACCTCTCTGGTCTACGTAATACCTTGACCTCTCTGGTCTACGTAATACATCTGACCTGTATATTCATACCTTGACCTCTCTGGTCTACGTAATACCTTGACCTCTCTGGTCTACGTAATACCTTGACCTCTCTGGTCTACGTAATACCTTGACCTCTCTGGTCTACGTAATACATCTGACCTGTATAGTCATACCTTGACCTCTCTGGTCTACGTAATACCTTGACCTGTATAGTCATATCACGACCTCTCTGTGTCACAGGTGGGAATACCACACATTCCAAAGATCGTTCCAGAAAATGAAGAGGCTGTGTGCGTGCGTGCGTGTGTGCGTGCGTGTGTGCGTGCGTGTGTGCGTGCGTACGTGGGTGTGTGCGCGTTTACATTGATTGTGTTACAGTTTGTGTATGCTGAGACCATTAGAATACAATTTGACACAAAGACATGCTCTCTCAGGCTTTTGAGGAATGTGAATTTATGTGAATTTATATATGGATTTCGGTTAGCACAGTTGCATTTAAATATGAATTGAAGTTAGCACTGTTGAATTTAAATATGAATTGAAGTTAGCACTGTTGAATTTAAATATGAATTGAAGTTAGCACTGTTGAATTTAAATATGAATTGAAGTTAGCACTGTTGAATTTAAATATGAATTGAAAGTTAGCACTGTTGAATTTAAATATGAATTGAATTAGCACTGTTGAATTTAAATATGAATTGAAGTTTTTTAAATATGAATTGAAGTTAGCACTGTTGAATTTAAATATGAATTGAAGTTAGCACTGTTGAATTTAAATATGAATTGAAGTTAGCACTGTTGAATTTAAATATGAATTGAAGTTAGCACTGTTGAATTTAAATATGAATTGAAGTTAGCACTGTTGAATTTAAATATGAATTGAAGTTAGCACTGTTGAATTTAAATATGAATTGAAGTTAGCACTGTTGAATTTAAATATGAATTCAAGTTAGCACTGTTGAATTTATATATGAATTGAAGTTAGCACTGTTGAATTGAAATACGAATCAAAGTTAGCAGGAATGATTTTAAATATGAATTGAAGTTTTTAAAGGGTTATAGAGAGCGAGGGAGAGATGTAGGGAGGGAGAGAGAGGGTTATAGAGAGCGAGGTAGAGATGTAGGGAGGGAGAGAGAGGGTTATAGAGAGGCAGGGAGGGATGTAGGGAGCGAGAGAGAGGGTTATAGAGAGTGAGGGAGAGATGTAGGGAGGGAGAGAGAGTGTTATAGAGAGGCAGGGAGAGATGTAGGGAGGGAGAGAGAGGGTTATAGAGAGCGAGGGAGAGATGTAGGGAGGGAGAGAGAGGGTTATAGAGAGGCAGGGAGGGATGTAGGGAGGGAGAGAGGGTTATAGAGAGGCAGGGAGGGATGTAGGGAGGGAGAGAGAGGGTTATAGAGAGGCAGGGAGAGATGTAGGGAGGGAGAGAGAGGGTTATAGAGAGGCAGGGAGAGATGTAGGGAGGGAGAGAGAGGGTTATAGAGAGGCAGGGAGGGATGTAGGGAGGGAGAGAGAGGGTTATAGAGAGGCAGGGAGGGATGTAGGGAGGGAGAGAGGGGAAGGAGGAACAGAAAGGGAGCACCCTCAGTGGGGTTGAAATAAACACCTTCATCCATTTTTCAGGGAAAAGCAGAGATGAGGCAAAGCTGGAAAATCAGATGCTCTTGCCGACCCTGCTCAGGTGTTTATTTTACACCTGCTATGTTAGTTTAGAGAGGGAGGGAGACAGGGGGACAGGAAGAGAGAGGGAGTGGGGGGGGGGGTAGAGAAAGTGGGAGAGAGGGTTCAGAAGTTTACTTCTCATAATAAATCTGCATCAACAGCTTTTTGTGTGAAATATCACTGCTGTCATCAAACCTGATGCTGACGTTAGTATTCTCACCCTGTCATTAAACTGATATGATTTGCATGGTTTTTGGACCTGACAGTTACAGGCTGTGACTTGTTAGCTGGCAACTCAGCTCTCTCTTGGTACAGTCACATGGACAGTATCTGAGCCGTGCAGTACTGACTAGTGGGTAGACTTGACCCTTTCAGCCACAGATCTAGTATCAGCATACCCCTCCAAATCGTATCCTTAACCATCAGAGTGGAAGAATAGAAACTGACCTTGGATCAGCATCTAGGTGTTCCTACTCTGTTTCCTTCCTAACCGTCTGACAGACTGAGACAAGGTCTTCAGACTAAGTGGCCCCATATTCCCTACATAGTGCCCTATGGCCCCCTATTCCCTACATAGTGCCCAATGACCCCCTATTCCCTACATAGTGCCCTATGGCCCCCTATTCCCTACATAGTGCCCTATGGCCCCCTATTCCCTACATAGTACCCTATGGGCTCTGGTCAAAAGTTGTGCACTATAAAAGTAATCGGCTGCCGTTTGGGACACATTCATGGTCAGCGCAGAGGTCAGGGGTCAGACGTTATGGTCAGGGGTTAGACGAGTGAGCTCCAGTGTTCCGGGGAACTCCCTGTTACTCTGACCAACACAGTACTCAATCAAGCCCCCCCCTACATGACCAATAACTTGCATAGACAGACAAAGAGGCTACTATTTCTCGTGTGTGTGTGTGTGTGTGTGTGTGTGTGTGTGTGTGTGTGTGTGTGTGTGTGTGTGTGTGTGTGTGTGTGTGTGTGTGTGTGTGTGTGTGTGTGTGTGTGTGTGTGTGTGTGTGTGTGTGTGTGTGCGCCTGCGTGCGTGTTTTCTTGCCCCATCATAGGAAGCCAGCCTGTCTGTTAGACACAGTCACATATCTATGTGCTGATATCATGGGGTAGAGTGCAGATAGCAGACCTCTATTATACTGAATGAGACTTAGATCACTGGACTCTTTGTCTGCTAAACGGCTGACTCAACTCCTCCATGCCACCCCACAGGCTGGAGGGAGGGAGGGGGGTATTTAGGGAGGGAATGAAAAACAGAGAAAGAAAGAGGGAGTGATGGATGGATGAAGCTGTCTAGAGGAAGAAATAAGCATTTTCTGTTCTTTGCCAGATAGTGAGAAAGTCACTCTTCTCTTCCTCATCTTACTCCTCTTCAATGGACAGATGGTTGACTGCATGTTCACTAGTCTACAGGCCAGGCCTGTGTATCAGAGGGGAGAGCAGATAGTCTACAGGCCAGGCCTGTGTGTCAGAGGGGAGAGCAGCTAGTCTACAGGCCAGGCCTGTGTATCAGAGGGGAGAGCAGCTAGTCTACAGGCCAGGCCTGTGTGTCAGAGGGGGATGCAGCTAGTCTACAGGCCAGGCCTGTGTGTCAGAGGGGAGAGCAGCTAGTCTACAGGCCAGGCCTGTGTATCAGAGGGAGAGCAGCTAGTCTACAGGCCAGGCCTGTGTGTCAGAGGGGAGAGCAGCTAGTCTACAGGCTAGGCCTGTGTGTCAGAGGGGAGAGCAGCTAGTCTGCAGGTCAGGCCTGTGTGTCAGAGGGGGATGCAGCTAGTCTACAGGCCAGGCCTGTGTGTCAGAGGGGAGAGCAGCTAGTCTACAGGCCAGGCCTGTGTGTCAGAGGGGGATGCAGCTAGTCTACAGGCCAGGCCTGTGTGTCAGAGGGGAGAGCAGCTAGTCTACAGGCCAGGCCTGTGTATCAGAGGGGAGAGCAGCTAGTCTACAGGCCAGGCCTGTGTGTCAGAGGGGAGAGCAGCTAGTCTACAGGCTAGGCCTGTGTGTCAGAGGGGAGAGCAGCTAGTCTGCAGGTCAGGCCTGTGTGTCAGAGGGGGATGCAGCTAGTCTACAGGCCAGGCCTGTGTGTCAGAGGGGAGAGCAGCTAGTCTACAGGCCAGGCCTGTGTGTCAGAGGGGGATGCAGCTAGTCTACAGGCCAGGCCTGTGTGTCAGAGGGGAGAGCAGCTAGTCTACAGGCCAGGCCTGTGTGTCAGAGGGGAGAGCAGCTAGTCTACAGGCCAGGCCTGTGTATCAGAGGGGAGAGCAGCTAGTCTACAGGCCAGGTCTGTGTGTCAGAGGGGAGAGCAGCTAGTCTGCAGGTCAGGCCTGTGTATCAGAGGGGAGAGCAGCTAGTCTACAGGCCAGGCCTGTGTATCAGAGGGGAGAGCAGCTAGTCTACAGGCCAGGCCTGTGTATCAGAGGGGAGAGCAGCTAGTCTACAGACCAGGCCTGTGTATCAGAGGGGAGAGCAGCTAGTCTACAGGCCAGGCCTGTGTATCTTAACTGACTTGCCTAGTTCAATAAAAAAAAAAAAAAAAAAAGAGTGAGACATTGCATTGCTTTGGCAATGTAAACATATGTTCCCTATACCAATAAAGCCCCTTAAATTGAGAGGGAGAGAGAGTGGTGCCTGTGTGTGTGTTTTGTGCACATGTGAGAGTGTGTTTTTCACGCTCAACGGGTTACCATGTGTGTCAACAATGGTCCACCACCCAAAGGACATCCAGCCAACCTGACACAATCGTGGCGCCTTGAGTGAGAGTACTCCTGTATGCATTACTGTAGTGATTGACATTTTGAGATATTGCAGTATGCAGTACAGTGTGTGGGCACATGTGCTTGCGTAGGTACTGTACCAGTCGATAGTTTGGACACACCTACTCATTCCAGGGTTTTTCTACATTGTTGAATTATAGTGTAGACATCAAAACTATGAAATAACACATATGGAATCATGTAGTAACCCAAAAAATGTTAAATAAATCTAAATATTTTTTATATTTGAGATTCTTCAAAGTAGCCACCCTTGATGACAGCTTTGCACATTCTGCCTCAGCTCAGACTATACCAAACCAAATGTTTTCATCCCTATACTAGCAGTACTAACAGTACTTTTACACTATGTATTAGTGCCGAGGAATACTGCTATCCAATGTTGCCCGATTCTATTGTAAGCTCAATCAGAGGCAAAATCATACTCAATATTCTCTAATGTAATCCAATTGAGCAGGACATTCCCCAATCTGACAACTGTTGTTATCAGCTGTCCTGGTGATGTTGTGCTGTCCAAACATTCTCTCTCTCTCTCTCTCTCTCTCTCTCTCTCGCTTTCTCTCTCTCTCTCTTCTCTCTCCTCTCCTCTCTCTCTCTCTCTCTCTCTCTCTCTCTCTCTCTCTCTCTGGGAGATGACAACATTCACACTCCGGACAGTCTTGGAATCTGAGCTGGGGAGGGGGGATGGGGGGGGGGGGGGAGTGAGGGGAGGTGAGAAGGGGAAGGGAAGGAGGAGGGGAGATTTATTTGACCATTTAAAAACAATACAACCACATGCCAATATCACGTAATTAAAATAATTTAGGTTGACACAAAAAAAGAATGGGAAAAACAACTAGATATTGTGTTTGGTGAATACACTGTCCTCTCTCCGTCATGTGTACATGTGTGTTCAGGTATCTGATGACTGGGAGGCTTGTGTCGTCATAGCTACCTACAGATAACATTGAGAATTCTAAGATTCAGGTGCCATGAGGTAAATCAACTCTCGTTTGACTCACTCCAGATGAGATGTCGTTATCTTATTGTCTGACCAAAGAGCAAACCACCCACCCATAACATCTGTCTCTCCAGGGCAGTCCAGTTTCTGATGAACACACTGGGTTGTTTCCTTCTTATTGTCTGTGGATGTATTAAGTGTGGATGTGCATGTCCATTCCACCTGATAGTACATGGAAGAGTCTGGAACAGGCTAGATAGGAACCATCCCTTAGAGAGCAGTGGGGTGAGAGACTGAGAGAGCAGTGGGCTGAGAGACTGAGAGAGCAGTGGGCTGAGAGACTGAGAGAGCAGTAGGCTGAGAGAGCAGTGGGCTCGGAGACTGAGAGAGCAGTGGGCTGAGAGACTGAGAGAGCAGTGGGCTGAGAGAGCAGTGGGCTGAGAGAGCAGTGGGCTCGGAGACTGAGAGAGCAGTGGGCTGAGAGACTGAGAGAGCAGTGGGCTGAGAGAGCAGTGGGCTGAGAGAGCAGTGGGCTCGGAGACTGAGAGAGCAGTGGGCTGAGAGAGCAGTGGGCTTGGAGACTGAGAGAGCAGTGGGCTGAGAGAGCAGTGGGCTGAGAGAGCAGTGAGCTTGGAGACAGAGAGCAGTGGGCTGAGAGAGCAGTGGGCTGAGAGAGCAGTGGGCTGAGAGAGCAGTGGGCTTGGAGACTGAGAGAGCAGTGGGCTGAAAGAGCAGTGGGCTGAGAGACTGAGAGAGCAGTGGGCTGAGAGAGCAGTGGGCTGAGAGAGCAGTGGGCTTGGAGACTGAGAGAGCAATGGGCTGAAAGAGCAGTGGGCTGAGAGAGCAGTGGGCTGAAAGAGCAGTGGGCTGAGAGAGCAGTGGGTTGAGAGAGCAGTGGGCTGAGAGACTGAGAGAGCAGTGGGCTGAGAGTGCAGTGGGCTCGAAAGACAGACAAAGAGAATATTGTCTCTTTCTCTTCGGAGAGACGATGGGGCGAGCTGATATGGACAGCTTATCTGAATGCTTTACCTATGAGGCAGCAGTGAAAGAGACTCACTCGTGTGTGTGCGTGTGTGTGTGTGTGTGTGTGTGTGTGTGTGTGTGTGTGTGTGTGTGTGTGTGTGTGTGTGTGTGTGTGTGTGTGTGTGTGTGTGTGTGTGTGTGTGTGTGTGTGTGTGTGTGTGTGTGTGTGTGTGTGTGTCTGCTGTAATCCCAGGGATCATGTAGCACCTGGGAAAGGCTCGCTGTGTAAACACACACACACACACAAAACATACACACACAACCATCATCATCCCTCCCCTCAGAGAAAGAGAGAGCTAGGAGAGATAACACACAGGGGAGGGAGGGAGGGGTGTAGGATTGGAATTCCCAATTCTATATCCCTTGGGGTTCACACCTCACCACTTTTTCCACCTTTTAGTCAGATGAATGAAAAATATAAATGTATTTGTCCTAACATTGGAATATGGTGGGCGTCTCTATCTCAACTTCTAATGGTAGGTGCCAAAGTACACTCTTTAGAAAAAATATGATTTTATTTTTCTTCCAGTTATGTATGATCCACTTGGTTCTTTGTGTGATGTCACATTTGTGTTTGTTTGCTTTCCTTAGTGTGCTAGCCTGTTAGCCTGTTAGCCTGCTAGTGTGTTAGCCTGTTAGCATGTGTGTGGTTTTAGTCTTTACTCGCGAAGTGGCAAAGTAGCAGAGACAAACCAGACATTCAGACTAGTAAACTGTAGTAATGTCATATTGTGATCAGACTAGTAAACTGTAGTAGTGTCATATTGTGATCAGACTAGTAAACTGTAGTAGTGTCATATTGTGATCAGACTAGTAAACTGTAGTAATGTCATATTGTGATCAGACTAGTAAACTGTAGTAATGTCATATTGTGATCAGACTAGTAAACTGTAGTAATGTCATATTGTGATCAGACTAGTAAACTGTAGTAATGTCATATTGTGATCAGACTAGTAAACTGTAGTAGTGTCATATTGTGATCAGACTAGTAAACTGTAGTAATGTCATATTGTGATCAGACTAGTAAACTATAGTAGTCATATTGTGATCAGACTAGTAAACTCTAGTAATGTCATATTGTGATCAGACTAGTAAACTGTAGTAGTGTCATATTGTGATCAGACTAGTAAACTGTAGTAGTGTCCTATTGTGATCAGACTAGTAAACTGTAGTAGTGTCACATTGTGATCAGACTAGTAAACTATAGTAGTGTCATATTGTGATCAGACTAGTAAACTGTAGTAATGTCATATTGTGATCAGACTAGTAAACTGTAGTAATGTGATATTGTGATCAGACTAGTAAACTGTAGTAATGTGATATTGTGATCAGACTAGTAAACTGTAGTAATGTGATATTGTGATCAGACTAGTAAACTGTAGTAATGTGATATTGTGATCAGACTAGTAAACTGTAGTAATGTCATATTGTGATCAGACTAGTAAACTGTAGTAATGTGATATTGTGATCAGACTAGTAAACTGTAGTAATGTGATATTGTGATCAGACTAGTAAACTGTAGTAATGTGATATTGTGATCAGACTAGTAAACTGTAGTAATGTGATATTGTGATCAGACTAGTAAACTGTAGTAATGTCATATTGTGATCAGACTAGTAAACTGTAGTAATGTGATATTGTGATCAGACTAGTAAACTGTAGTAATGTCATATTGTGATCAGACTAGTAAACTGTAGTAATGTCATATTGTGATCAGACTAGTAAACTGTAGTAATGTCATATTGTGATCAGACTAGTAAACTGTAGTAATGTCATATTGTGATCAGACTAGTAAACTGTAGTAATGTCATATTGTGATCAGACTAGTAAACTGTAGTAGTGTCATATTGTGATCAGACTAGTAAACTGTAGTAATGTCATATTGTGATCAGACTAGTAAACTGTAGTAATGTCATATTGTGATCAGACTAGTAAACTGTAGTAATGTCATATTGTGATCAGACTAGTAAACTGTAGTAATGTCATATTGTGATCAGACTAGTAAACTGTAGTAATGTCATATTGTGATCAGACTAGTAAACTGTAGTAATGTCATATAGTGATCAGACTAGTAAACTGTAGTAATGTCATATTGTGATCAGACAAGTAAACTGTAATGTCATATTGTGATCAGACTAGTAAACTGTAGTAATGTCATATTGTGATCAGACTAGTAAACTGTAGTAATGTCATATTGTGATCAGACTAGTAAACTGTAGTAATGTCATATTGTGATCAGACTAGTAAACTGTAGTAATGTCATATTGTGATCAGACTAGTAAACTGTAGTAATGTCATATTGTGATCAGACTAGTAAACTGTAGTAGTGTCATATTGTGATCAGACTAGTAAACTGTAGTAATGTCATATTGTGATCAGACTAGTAAACTGTAGTAGTGTCATATTGTGATCAGACTAGTAAACTGTAGTAATGTCATATTGTGATCAGACTAGTAAACTGTAGTAATGTCATATTGTGATCAGACAAGTAAACTGTAGTAATGTCATATTGTGATCAGACTAGTAAACTGTAGTAGTGTCATATTGTGATCAGACTAGTAAACTGTAGTAATGTCATATTGTGATCAGACAAGTAAACTCTGTAGTGTCAACAGACTAGTAAACTGTAGTAATGTCATATTGTGATCAGACTAGTAAACTGTAGTAGTGTCATATTGTGATCAGACTAGTAAACTGTAGTAGTGTCATATTGTGATCAGACTAGTAAACTGTAGTAGTGTCATATTGTGATCAGACTAGTAAACTATAGTAGTCATATTGTGATCAGACTAGTAAACTGTAGTAATGTCATATTGTGATCAGACTAGTAAACTGTAGTAGTGTCATATTGTGATCAGACTAGTAAACTGTAGTAGTGTCATATTGTGATCAGACTAGTAAACTGTAGTTATGTCATATTGTGATCAGACTAGTAAACTGTAGTAGTGTTATATTGTGATCAGACTAGTAATCTCTGTAGTGTCATATTGTGATCAGACTAGTAAACTGTAGTAGTGTCATATTGTGATCAGACTAGTAAACTGTAGTAATGTCATATTGTGATCAGACTAGTAAACTGTAGTAATGTCATATTGTGATCAGACTAGTAAACTGTAGTAGTGTCATATTGTGATCAGACTAGTAAACTGTAGTAATGTCATATTGTGATCAGACTAGTAAACTGTAGTAATGTCATATTGTGATCAGACTAGTAAACTGTAGTAATGTCATATTGTGATCAGACTAGTAAACTGTAGCAATGTCATATTGTGATCAGACTAGTAAACCTTAGTAATGTCATATTGTGATCAGACTAGTAAACTGTAGTAGTGTCATATTGTGATCAGACTAGTAAACTGTAGTAGTGTCATATTGTGATCAGACAAGTAAACTGTAGTAATGTCATATTGTGATCAGACTAGTAAACTGTAGTAATGTCATATTGTGATCAGACTAGTAAACTGTAGTAATGTCATATTGTGATCAGACTAGTAAACTGTAGTAGTGTCATATTGTGATCAGACTAGTAAACTGTAGTAATGTCATATTGTGATCAGACTAGTAAACTGTAGTAGTGTCATATTGTGATCAGACTAGTAAACTATAGTAGTCATATTGTGATCAGACTAGTAAACTCTGTAGTGTCATATTGTGATCAGACTAGTAAACTGTAGTAGTGTCATATTGTGATCAGACTAGTAAACTGTAGTAGTGTCATATTGTGATCAGACTAGTAAACTGTAGTAATGTCATATTGTGATCAGACTAGTAAACTGTAGTAATGTCATATTCTGATCAGACTAGTAAACTGTAGTAGTGTCATATTGTGATCAGACTAGTAAACTGTAGTAATGTCATATTGTGATCAGACAAGTAAACTCTGTAGTGTCATATTGTGATCAGACTAGTAAACTGTAGTAATGTCATATTTTGATCAGACTAGTAAACTGTAGTAATGTCATATTGTGATCAGACTAGTAAACTGTAGTAATGTCATATTGTGATCAGACTAGTAAACTGTAGTAATGTCATATAGTGATCAGACTAGTAAACTATAGTAGTCATATTGTGATCAGACTAGTAAACTCTGTAGTGTCATATTGTGATCAGACTAGTAAACTGTAGTAGTGTCATATTGTGATCAGACTAGTAAACTGTAGTAGTGTCATATTGTGATCAGACTAGTAAACTGTAGTAATGTCATATTGTGATCAGACAAGTAAACTCTGTAGTGTCATATTGTGATCAGACTAGTAAACTGTAGTAATGTCATATTGTGATCAGACTAGTAAACTGTAGTAGTGTCATATTGTGATCAGACTAGTAAACTGTAGTAGTGTCATATTGTGATCAGACTAGTAAACTATAGTAGTCATATTGTGATCAGACTAGTAAACTGTAGTAGTGTCATATTGTGATCAGACTAGTAAACTGTAGTAGTGTCATATTGTGATCAGACTAGTAAACTGTAGTAGTGTCCTATTGTGATCAGACTAGTAAACTGTAGTAGTGTCACATTGTGATCAGACTAGTAAACTATAGTAGTCATATTGTGATCAGACTAGTAAACTCTAGTAATGTCATATTGTGATCAGACTAGTAAACTGTAGTAGTGTCATATTGTGATCAGACTAGTAAACTGTAGTAGTGTCCTATTGTGATCAGACTAGTAAACTGTAGTAGTGTCACATTGTGATCAGACTAGTAAACTGTAGTAGTGTCATATTGTGATCAGACTAGTAAACTGTAGTAATGTCATATTGTGATCAGACTAGTAAACTGTAGTAATGTGATATTGTGATCAGACTAGTAAACTGTAGTAATGTGATATTGTGATCAGACTAGTAAACTGTAGTAATGTGATATTGTGATCAGACTAGTAAACTGTAGTAATGTGATATTGTGAGACTAGTAAACTGTAGTAATGTCATATTGTGATCAGACTAGTAAACTGTAGTAATGTGATATTGTGATCAGACTAGTAAACTGTAGTAATGTCATATTGTGATCAGACTAGTAAACTGTAGTAATGTCATATTGTGATCAGACTAGTAAACTGTAGTAATGTCATATTGTGATCAGACTAGTAAACTGTAGTAGTGTCATATTGTGATCAGACTAGTAAACTGTAGTAATGTCATATTGTGATCAGACTAGTAAACTGTAGTAATGTCATATTGTGATCATACTAGTAAACTGTAGTAGTGTCATATTGTGATCAGACTAGTAAACTGTAGTAATGTCATATTGTGATCAGACTAGTAAACTGTAGTAATGTCATATTGTGATCAGACTAGTAAACTGTAGTAATGTCATATTGTGATCAGACTAGTAAACTGTAGTAATGTCATATTGTGATCAGACTAGTAAACTGTAGTAATGTCATATTGTGATCAGACTAGTAAACTGTAGTAATGTCATATAGTGATCAGACTAGTAAACTGTAGTAATGTCATATTGTGATCAGACAAGTAAACTGTAGTAATGTCATATTGTGATCAGACTAGTAAACTGTAGTAATGTCATATTGTGATCAGACTAGTAAACTGTAGTAATGTCATATTGTGATCAGACTAGTAAACTGTAGTAATGTCATATTGTGATCAGACTAGTAAACTGTAGTAATGTCATATTGTGATCAGACTAGTAAACTGTAGTAATGTCATATTGTGATCAGACAAGTAAACTCTGTAGTGTCATATTGTGATCAGACTAGTAAACTGTAGTAATGTCATATTTTGATCAGACTAGTAAACTGTAGTAGTGTCATATTGTGATCAGACTAGTAAACTGTAGTAATGTCATATTGTGATCAGACAAGTAAACTCTGTAGTGTCATATTGTGATCAGACTAGTAAACTGTAGTAGTGTCATATTGTGATCAGACTAGTAAACTGTAGTAATGTCATATTGTGATCAGACAAGTAAACTCTGTAGTGTCATATTGTGATCAGACTAGTAAACTGTAGTAATGTCATATTGTGATCAGACTAGTAAACTGTAGTAGTGTCATATTGTGATCAGACTAGTAAACTGTAGTAGTGTCATATTGTGATCAGACTAGTAAACTATAGTAGTCATATTGTGATCAGACTAGTAAACTGTAGTAGTGTCATATTGTGATCAGACTAGTAAACTGTAGTAGTGTCATATTGTGATCAGACTAGTAAACTATAGTAGTCATATTGTGATCAGACTAGTAAACTGTAGTAGTGTCATATTGTGATCAGACTAGTAAACTGTAGTAGTGTCATATTGTGATCAGACTAGTAAACTGTAGTTATGTCATATTGTGATCAGACTAGTAAACTGTAGTAGTGTTATATTGTGATCAGACTAGTAATCTCTGTAGTGTCATATTGTGATCAGACTAGTAAACTGTAGTAGTGTCATATTGTGATCAGACTAGTAAACTGTAGTAATGTCATATTGTGATCAGACTAGTAAACTGTAGTAATGTCATATTGTGATCAGACTAGTAAACTGTAGCAATGTCATATTGTGATCAGACTAGTAAACCTTAGTAATGTCATATTGTGATCAGACTAGTAAACTGTAGTAGTGTCATATTGTGATCAGACTAGTAAACTGTAGTAGTGTCATATTGTGATCAGACAAGTAAACTGTAGTAATGTCATATTGTGATCAGACTAGTAAACTGTAGTAATGTCATATTGTGATCAGACTAGTAAACTGTAGTAATGTCATATTGTGATCAGACTAGTAAACTGTAGTAGTGTCATATTGTGATCAGACTAGTAAACTGTAGTAATGTCATATTGTGATCAGACTAGTAAACTGTAGTAGTGTCATATTGTGATCAGACTAGTAAACTATAGTAGTCATATTGTGATCAGACTAGTAAACTCTGTAGTGTCATATTGTGATCAGACTAGTAAACTGTAGTAGTGTCATATTGTGATCAGACTAGTAAACTGTAGTAGTGTCATATTGTGATCAGACTAGTAAACTGTAGTAATGTCATATTGTGATCAGACTAGTAAACTGTAGTAATGTCATATTCTGATCAGACTAGTAAACTGTAGTAGTGTCATATTGTGATCAGACTAGTAAACTGTAGTAATGTCATATTGTGATCAGACAAGTAAACTCTGTAGTGTCATATTGTGATCAGACTAGTAAACTGTAGTAATGTCATATTTTGATCAGACTAGTAAACTGTAGTAATGTCATATTGTGATCAGACTAGTAAACTGTAGTAATGTCATATTGTGATCAGACTAGTAAACTGTAGTAATGTCATATAGTGATCAGACTAGTAAACTGTAGTAATGTCATATTGTGATCAGACAAGTAAACTGTAGTAATGTCATATTGTGATCAGACTAGTAAACTGTAGTAATGTCATATTGTGATCAGACTAGTAAACTGTAGTAATGTCATATTGTGATCAGACTAGTAAACTGTAGTAGTGTCATATTGTGATCAGACTAGTAAACTGTAGTAATGTCATATTGTGATCAGACTAGTAAACTGTAGTAGTGTCATATTGTGATCAGACTAGTAAACTATAGTAGTCATATTGTGATCAGACTAGTAAACTCTGTAGTGTCATATTGTGATCAGACTAGTAAACTGTAGTAGTGTCATATTGTGATCAGACTAGTAAACTGTAGTAGTGTCATATTGTGATCAGACTAGTAAACTGTAGTAATGTCATATTGTGATCAGACTAGTAAACTGTAGTAATGTCATATTCTGATCAGACTAGTAAACTGTAGTAGTGTCATATTGTGATCAGACTAGTAAACTGTAGTAATGTCATATTGTGATCAGACAAGTAAACTCTGTAGTGTCATATTGTGATCAGACTAGTAAACTGTAGTAATGTCATATTTTGATCAGACTAGTAAACTGTAGTAATGTCATATTGTGATCAGACTAGTAAACTGTAGTAATGTCATATTGTGATCAGACTAGTAAACTGTAGTAATGTCATATAGTGATCAGACTAGTAAACTGTAGTAATGTCATATTGTGATCAGACTAGTAAACTGTAGTAATGTCATATTGTGATCAGACTAGTAAACTGTAGTAGTGTCATATTGTGATCAGACTAGTAAACTGTAGTAATGTCATATTGTGATCAGACTAGTAAACTGTAGTAATGTCATATTGTGATCATACTAGTAAACTGTAGTAGTGTCATATTGTGATCAGACTAGTAAACTGTAGTAATGTCATATTGTGATCAGACTAGTAAACTGTAGTAATGTCATATTGTGATCAGACTAGTAAACTGTAGTAATGTCATATTGTGATCAGACTAGTAAACTGTAGTAATGTCATATTGTGATCAGACTAGTAAACTGTAGTAATGTCATATTGTGATCAGACTAGTAAACTGTAGTAATGTCATATAGTGATCAGACTAGTAAACTGTAGTAATGTCATATTGTGATCAGACAAGTAAACTGTAGTAATGTCATATTGTGATCAGACTAGTAAACTGTAGTAATGTCATATTGTGATCAGACTAGTAAACTGTAGTAATGTCATATTGTGATCAGACTAGTAAACTGTAGTAATGTCATATTGTGATCAGACTAGTAAACTGTAGTAATGTCATATTGTGATCAGACTAGTAAACTGTAGTAATGTCATATTGTGATCAGACAAGTAAACTCTGTAGTGTCATATTGTGATCAGACTAGTAAACTGTAGTAATGTCATATTTTGATCAGACTAGTAAACTGTAGTAGTGTCATATTGTGATCAGACTAGTAAACTGTAGTAATGTCATATTGTGATCAGACTAGTAAACTGTAGTAATGTCATATTGTGATCAGACAAGTAAACTGTAGTAATGTCATATTGTGATCAGACTAGTAAACTGTAGTAGTGTCATATTGTGATCAGACTAGTAAACTGTAGTAATGTCATATTGTGATCAGACAAGTAAACTCTGTAGTGTCATATTGTGATCAGACTAGTAAACTGTAGTAATGTCATATTGTGATCAGACTAGTAAACTGTAGTAGTGTCATATTGTGATCAGACTAGTAAACTGTAGTAGTGTCATATTGTGATCAGACTAGTAAACTATAGTAGTCATATTGTGATCAGACTAGTAAACTGTAGTAGTGTCATATTGTGATCAGACTAGTAAACTGTAGTAGTGTCATATTGTGATCAGACTAGTAAACTATAGTAGTCATATTGTGATCAGACTAGTAAACTGTAGTAGTGTCATATTGTGATCAGACTAGTAAACTGTAGTAGTGTCATATTGTGATCAGACTAGTAAACTGTAGTTATGTCATATTGTGATCAGACTAGTAAACTGTAGTAGTGTTATATTGTGATCAGACTAGTAATCTCTGTAGTGTCATATTGTGATCAGACTAGTAAACTGTAGTAGTGTCATATTGTGATCAGACTAGTAAACTGTAGTAATGTCATATTGTGATCAGACTAGTAAACTGTAGTAATGTCATATTGTGATCAGACTAGTAAACTGTAGTAGTGTCATATTGTGATCAGACTAGTAAACTGTAGTAATGTCATATTGTGATCAGACTAGTAAACTGTAGTAATGTCATATTGTGATCAGACTAGTAAACTGTAGTAATGTCATATTGTGATCAGACTAGTAAACTGTAGCAATGTCATATTGTGATCAGACTAGTAAACCTTAGTAATGTCATATTGTGATCAGACTAGTAAACTGTAGTAATGTCATATTGTGATCAGACTAGTAAACTGTAGTAGTGTCATATTGTGATCAGACTAGTAAACTGTAGTAGTGTCATATTGTGATCAGACAAGTAAACTGTAGTAATGTCATATTGTGATCAGACTAGTAAACTGTAGTAATGTCATATTGTGATCAGACTAGTAAACTGTAGTAATGTCATATTGTGATCAGACTAGTAAACTGTAGTAGTGTCATATTGTGATCAGACTAGTAAACTGTAGTAATGTCATATTGTGATCAGACTAGTAAACTGTAGTAGTGTCATATTGTGATCAGACTAGTAAACTATAGTAGTCATATTGTGATCAGACTAGTAAACTCTGTAGTGTCATATTGTGATCAGACTAGTAAACTGTAGTAGTGTCATATTGTGATCAGACTAGTAAACTGTAGTAATGTCATATTGTGATCAGACTAGTAAACTGTAGTAATGTCATATTCTGATCAGACTAGTAAACTGTAGTAGTGTCATATTGTGATCAGACTAGTAAACTGTAGTAATGTCATATTGTGATCAGACAAGTAAACTCTGTAGTGTCATATTGTGATCAGACTAGTAAACTGTAGTAATGTCATATTTTGATCAGACTAGTAAACTGTAGTAATGTCATATTGTGATCAGACTAGTAAACTGTAGTAATGTCATATTGTGATCAGACTAGTAAACTGTAGTAATGTCATATAGTGATCAGACTAGTAAACTGTAGTAATGTCATATTGTGATCAGACAAGTAAACTGTAGTAATGTCATATTGTGATCAGACTAGTAAACTGTAGTAATGTCATATTGTGATCAGACTAGTAAACTGTAGTAATGTCATATTGTGATCAGACTAGTAAACTGTAGTAGTGTCATATTGTGATCAGACTAGTAAACTGTAGTAATGTCATATTGTGATCAGACTAGTAAACTGTAGTAGTGTCATATTGTGATCAGACTAGTAAACTATAGTAGTCATATTGTGATCATAAACTCTGTAGTGTCATATTGTGATCAGACTAAAACTGTAGTAGTGTCATATTGTGATCAGACTAGTAAACTGTAGTAGTGTCATATTGTGATCAGACTAGTAAACTGTAGTAATGTCATATTGTGATCAGACTAGTAAACTGTAGTAATGTCATATTCTGATCAGACTAGTAAACTGTAGTAGTGTCATATTGTGATCAGACTAGTAAACTGTAGTAATGTCATATTGTGATCAGACAAGTAAACTCTGTAGTGTCATATTGTGATCAGACTAGTAAACTGTAGTAATGTCATATTTTGATCAGACTAGTAAACTGTAGTAATGTCATATTGTGATCAGACTAGTAAACTGTAGTAATGTCATATTGTGATCAGACTAGTAAACTGTAGTAATGTCATATAGTGATCAGACTAGTAAACTGTAGTAATGTCATATTGTGATCAGACAAGTAAACTGTAGTAATGTCATATTGTGATCAGACTAGTAAACTGTAGTAATGTCATATTGTGATCAGACTAGTAAACTGTAGTAATGTCATATTGTGATCAGACTAGTAAACTGTAGTAATGTCATATTGTGATCAGACTAGTAAACTGTAGTAGTGTCATATTGTGATCAGACTAGTAAACTGTAGTAATGTCATATTGTGATCAGACAAGTAAACTCTGTAGTGTCATATTGTGATCAGACTAGTAAACTGTAGTAGTGTCATATTTTGATCAGACTAGTAAACTGTAGTAATGTCATATTGTGATCAGACTAGTAAACTGTAGTAATGTCATATTGTGATCAGACTAGTAAACTGTAGTAGTGTCATATTGTGATCAGACTAGTAAACTGTAGTAGTGTCATATTGTGATCAGACAAGTAAACTGTAGTAATGTCATATTGTGATCAGACTAGTAAACTGTAGTAATGTCATATTGTGATCAGACTAGTAAACTGTAGTAATGTCATATTGTGATCAGACTAGTAAACTGTAGTAGTGTCATATTGTGATCAGACTAGTAAACTGTAGTAATGTCATATTGTGATCAGACTAGTAAACTGTAGTAGTGTCATATTGTGATCAGACTAGTAAACTATAGTAGTCATATTGTGATCAGACTAGTAAACTCTGTAGTGTCATATTGTGATCAGACTAGTAAACAGTAGTGTCATATTGTGATCAGACTAGTAAACTGTAGTAGTGTCATATTGTGATCAGACTAGTAAACTGTAGTAATGTCATATTGTGATCAGACTAGTAAACTGTAGTAATGTCATATTCTGATCAGACTAGTAAACTGTAGTAGTGTCATATTGTGATCAGACTAGTAAACTGTAGTAATGTCATATTGTGATCAGACAAGTAAACTCTGTAGTGTCATATTGTGATCAGACTAGTAAACTGTAGTAATGTCATATTGTGATCAGACTAGTAAACTCTGTAGTGTCATATTGTGATCAGACTAGTAAACTGTAGTAGTGTCATATTGTGATCAGACTAGTAAACTGTAGTAGTGTCATATTGTGATCAGACTAGTAAACTGTAGTAGTGTCATATTGTGATCAGACAAGTAAACTGTAGTAATGTCATATTGTGATCAGACTAGTAAACTGTAGTAATGTCATATTGTGATCAGACTAGTAAACTGTAGTAATGTCATATTGTGATCAGACTAGTAAACTGTAGTAGTGTCATATTGTGATCAGACTAGTAAACTGTAGTAATGTCATATTGTGATCAGACTAGTAAACTGTAGTAGTGTCATATTGTGATCAGACTAGTAAACTATAGTAGTCATATTGTGATCAGACTAGTAAACTCTGTAGTGTCATATTGTGATCAGACTAGTAAACTGTAGTAGTGTCATATTGTGATCAGACTAGTAAACTGTAGTAGTGTCATATTGTGATCAGACTAGTAAACTGTAGTAATGTCATATTGTGATCAGACTAGTAAACTGTAGTAATGTCATATTCTGATCAGACTAGTAAACTGTAGTAGTGTCATATTGTGATCAGACTAGTAAACTGTAGTAATGTCATATTGTGATCAGACAAGTAAACTCTGTAGTGTCATATTGTGATCAGACTAGTAAACTGTAGTAATGTCATATTTTGATCAGACTAGTAAACTGTAGTAATGTCATATTGTGATCAGACTAGTAAACTGTAGTAATGTCATATTGTGATCAGACTAGTAAACTGTAGTAATGTCATATAGTGATCAGACTAGTAAACTGTAGTAATGTCATATTGTGATCAGACAAGTAAACTGTAGTAATGTCATATTGTGATCAGACTAGTAAACTGTAGTAATGTCATATTGTGATCAGACTAGTAAACTGTAGTAATGTCATATTGTGATCAGACTAGTAAACTGTAGTAGTGTCATATTGTGATCAGACTAGTAAACTGTAGTAATGTCATATTGTGATCAGACTAGTAAACTGTAGTAGTGTCATATTGTGATCAGACTAGTAAACTATAGTAGTCATATTGTGATCAGACTAGTAAACTCTGTAGTGTCATATTGTGATCAGACTAGTAAACTGTAGTAGTGTCATATTGTGATCAGACTAGTAAACTGTAGTAGTGTCATATTGTGATCAGACTAGTAAACTGTAGTAATGTCATATTGTGATCAGACTAGTAAACTGTAGTAATGTCATATTCTGATCAGACTAGTAAACTGTAGTAGTGTCATATTGTGATCAGACTAGTAAACTGTAGTAATGTCATATTGTGATCAGACAAGTAAACTCTGTAGTGTCATATTGTGATCAGACTAGTAAACTGTAGTAATGTCATATTTTGATCAGACTAGTAAACTGTAGTAATGTCATATTGTGATCAGACTAGTAAACTGTAGTAATGTCATATTGTGATCAGACTA
Organism: Oncorhynchus nerka; assembly: GCF_034236695.1. Classification (NCBI taxonomy): domain Eukaryota; kingdom Metazoa; phylum Chordata; class Actinopteri; order Salmoniformes; family Salmonidae; genus Oncorhynchus; species Oncorhynchus nerka. The sequence goes on along the minus strand of NC_088401.1, from coordinate 76,240,359 downwards.
GTAAACTGTAGTAATGTCATATAGTGATCAGACTAGTAAACTGTAGTAATGTCATATTGTGATCAGACAAGTAAACTGTAGTAATGTCATATTGTGATCAGACTAGTAAACTGTAGTAATGTCATATTGTGATCAGACTAGTAAACTGTAGTAATGTCATATTGTGATCAGACTAGTAAACTGTAGTAATGTCATATTGTGATCAGACTAGTAAACTGTAGTAGTGTCATATTGTGATCAGACTAGTAAACTGTAGTAATGTCATATTGTGATCAGACAAGTAAACTCTGTAGTGTCATATTGTGATCAGACTAGTAAACTGTAGTAATGTCATATTTTGATCAGACTAGTAAACTGTAGTAGTGTCATATTGTGATCAGACTAGTAAACTGTAGTAATGTCATATTGTGATCAGACTAGTAAACTGTAGTAATGTCATATTGTGATCAGACAAGTAAACTGTAGTAATGTCATATTGTGATCAGACTAGTAAACTGTAGTAGTGTCATATTGTGATCAGACTAGTAAACT